>NW_027646406.1:0-171686 GCF_951394435.1 Stenella coeruleoalba
GTTAGAATCATCGTACCTGAATCCACTCATTATGCTGCTACGAGCCTGATGACATAGATTTCACTGCTGAGTGATACTGCATTGTACCTAAGTACCACAAGTTCTTTATCCATTTTTCACTTTCTGTGATATTGAACTTGTACGGTAAACGAGGTTCTTGTAAACAGAGGCGTCCCAAACTTTGGGGTGGCTGTGTCTTTTTGATTTTAATTTCCCTAAGCTATAGGACCATAAGTGGAAGTGCCCTAGGCTCTGTTGCTTTGTTTTTCAGATGTTTCAGGAAACACCATTCACTTCCCCGAGTGTCTGTTGGCAATTTACATCCCGCCCAGCAGCATAACAAGGCTCCCAGTTCTCCATGGCCTGTCCTGCCTTTCTGGATTTTACACTTTTTTCTGATGGCCCTTTTGACCGGGGGGAAGTGAGACTTCATTGTAGTGCAGAGTTCCTTTGCAAGCTTGCTTGGTTGGCCAAAAAGGGCGTATGCGTTTTTTCCTGAATATATTCAGGAAAAAACGCATACGCCCTTTTGGGCCAAGTGCATCATTGTGGACGTTCTGCCTCTTTTCCTATGCTTTCAATGCAATTCCAGTCTACCTCCTGAAATCGGTTTCCTGCAATTCTGCCCCGCTTTCAAGTCCTCTTGGCAGCCTTACTTCAATATAATTTTGGACGATAGCTGTCATTTATAACTCTGCAGGTTTGTGAATGACAGTGCCCCTGAGCTCCTTTCTTCAACTCGCTTTCTTGTGAGGTGGCCGCTACACCGCTGGATTGCTTCAGGCCCTAGTGTGGTTCCAGCATGGCACGCTGAGCCTTTGGTTAATTCCTCTTCCTGGTGGGAAATGAGAGTTAAATTTGCCCGTCCAGACACCTCCAGCTAGTCTCTCATTGGTTCTTGCTATTCCTGTTCATCTTCCGCAGAAATTGCAAAATGGGCCAAACAGGAGGTTAAAGGCGCTGACTCTCCAAGTCGGGAGTGTGTTAGTAAAGCGTCTGGAATGTTGCACCCGAGTACAAGGGTATGAAAACTGAGACATATTTGAACACGTCTCCCGATCACATGGTTGATCATACTCTAGGTTCCACATGCATGTTTTAGCTGAAGGAAGAATACCTTAAACCTGGGTAGTTGAAAACCAAGGAAAGGGTACCATGCAATATGACTTCAAAGGGTCTTCATTTGCTCACCGAACCTCTCCAATCCTATCACTGCTGCGTTTATGCCCCTGTACACATGCTTGATTCTCTTTCGGAGACATAGCAATCCATAGGTTTTAAGATACTTACTAGTCAGGTACATTCTTAGGCGTTTAATATGCGGTGTTGAGTCCATTTCGTTGAGCAAGGAGTAGCTCTTGTCTATTCCATATTTGGCTTAAGGAACTTTTTCTGTGCTCATTTCAATCTCTGGTTTTATGCAGCACCCCAACTCATCTTTCCCCTTAAGCAAGCATAAGTTGGTTTTCTAAATTTGCGACCCTGTTCTGTTTTGGAATTCAGTTCCTGTGTATCCAAGTTTACATTCCGTGTATTAGTGATATCTTATGATGTTTCTTTTTCTGTGTGACTTATTTCAGTTAGAATCATCGTACCTGAATCCACTCATTATGCTGCTACGGGCCTGATGACATAGATTTCATTGCTGAGTGATACTGCATTGTACGTAAGTACCACAAGTTCTTTATCCATTCTTCACTTTCTGTGATATTGAACTTGTACGGTAAACGAGGTTCTTGTAAACAGAGGCGTCCCAAAATTTGGGGTGGCTGTGTCTTTTTGATTTTAATTTCCCTAAGCTATAGGACCATAAGTGGAAGTGCCCTAGGCTCTGTTGCTTTGTTTTTTAGATGTTTCAGGAAACACCATACACTTCTCCCTAGTGTCTGTTGGCAATTTACATCCCGCCCATCAGCATAACAAGGCTCCCAGTTCTCCATGGCCTGTCCTGCCTTTCTGGATTTGACACTTTTTTCAGATGGCCCTTTTGACCGGGGGGAAGTGAGACTTCATTGTAGTGCAGATTTCCTTTGCAAGCTTGCTTGGTTGGCCAAAAAGGGAGTATGCGTTTTTTCCTGAATATATTCAGGAAAAAACACATACGCACTTTTTGGCCAAGTGCATCATTGTGGACGTTTTGTCTCTTTTCCTATGCTTTCAATGCAATTCCAGTCTACCTCCTGAAATCGTTTTCCTGCAATTCTGCCCCGCTTTCAAGTCCTCTTGGCAGCCTTACTTCAGTATATTTTTGGACGATAGCTGTCATTTATAACTCTGCAGGTTTGTGAATTACAGTGCCCCTGAGCTCCTTTCTTCAACTCGCTTTCTTGTGACCTGGCGGCAACACTGCAGGATGGCTTCAGGCCCTAATCTGGTTCCGGCACGGCACGCTGAGCCTTTGGTTATTTCCTCTTCCTGGTGGGAAATGAGAGTTAAATTTGCCCGTCCAGACACCTCCAGCTACTCTCTCATTGGTTCTCCCTATTCCTGTTCATCTTCCGCAGAAATTGCAAACTGGGCCAAACAGGAGGTTAAAGGCGCCGACTCTCCAAGTGGGGAGAGTGTTAGTAAAGCATCTGGAATGTTGCACCCGAGTACCAGGGAAGGAAAACTGAGACATATTTGAACACGTCTCCCGTTCACACGGTTGATCATACTCTGGGTTCCACATGCATGTTTTAGCTGAAGGAAGAATACCTTAAACCTGGGTAGTTGAAACCCGTGGAATGGGTACCATGCAATATGACTTCAAAGGGTCTTCATTTGCTCACCGAACCTCTCCAATCCTATCACTGCTGCGTTTATGCCCCTGTACACATGCTTGATTCTCTTTCGGAGACATAGCAATCCATAGGTTTTAAGATACTTACTAGTCAGGTACATTCTTAGGCGTTTAATATGGGGTGTTGAGTCCATTTCGTTGAGCAAGGAGTAGCTCTTGTCTATTCCATATTTGGCTTAAGGAACTTTTTCTGTGCTCATTTCAATCTCTGGTTTTATGCAGCACCCCAACTCATCTTTCCCCTTAAGCAAGCATAAGTTGGTTTTCTAAATTTGCGACCCTGTTCTGTTTTGGAATTCAGTTCCTGTGTATCCAAGTTTACATTCCGTGTATTAGTGATATCTTGTGATGTTTCTTTTTCTGTGTGACTTATTTCAGTTAGAATCATCGTACCTGAATCCACTCATTATGCTGCTACGGGCCTGATGACATAGATTTCATTGCTGAGTGATACTGCATTGTACGTAAGTACCACAAGTTCTTTATCCATTTTTCACTTTCTGTGATATTGAACTTGTACGGTAAACGAGGTTCTTGTAAACAGAGGCGTCCCAAACTTTGGGGTGGCTGTGTCTTTTTGATTTTAATTTCCCTAAGCTGTAGGACCATAAGTGGAAGTGCCCTAGGCTCTGTTGCTTTGTTTTTTAGATGTTTCAGGAAACACCATACACTTCTCCCGAGTGTCTGTTGGCAATTTACATCCCGCCCATCAGCATAACAAGGCTCCCAGTTCTCCATGGCCTGTCCTGCCTTTCTGGATTTTACACTTTTTTCAGATGGCCCTTTTGACCGGGGGGAAGTGAGACTTCATTGTAGTGCAGATTTCCTTTGCAAGCTTGCTTGGTTGGCCCAAAAGGGCGTATGCGTTTTTTCCTGAATATATTCAGGAAAAAACACATACGCACTTTTTGGCCAAGTGCATCATTGTGGACGTTCTGTCTCTTTTCCTATGCTTTCAATGCAATTCCAGTCTACCTCCTGAAATCGTTTTCCTGCAATTCTGCCCCTCTTTCAAGTCCTCTTGGCAGCCTTACTTCAGTATATTTTTGGACGATAGCTGTCATTTATAACTCTGCAGGTTTGTGAATTACAGTGCCCCTGAGCTCCTGTCTTCAACTTGCTTTCTTGTGACCTGGCCGCAACACCGCAGGATGGCTTCAGGCCCTAATCTGGTTCCGGCACGGCACGCTGAGCCTTTGGTTATTTCCTTTTCCTGGTGGGAAATGAGAGTTAAATTTGCACGTGCAGACACCTCCAGCTAGTCTCACATTGGTTCTCGCTATTCCTGTTCATCTTCCGCAGAAATTGCAAACTGGGCCAAACAGGAGGTTAAAGGCGCTGACTCTCCAAGTGGGGAGAGTGTTAGTAAAGCATCTGGAATGTTGCACCCGAGTACCAGGGAAGGAAAACTGAGACATATTTGAACACGTCTCCCGTTCACACGGTTGATCATACTCTGGGTTCCACATGCATGTTTTAGCTGAAGGAAGAATACCTTAAACCTGGGTAGTTGAAACCCGTGGAATGGGTACCATGCAATATGACTTCAAAGGGTCTTCATTTGCTCACCGAACCTCTCCAATCCTATCACTGCTGCGTTTATGCCCCTGTACACATGCTTGATTCTCTTTCGGAGACATAGCAATCCATAGGTTTTAAGATACTTACTAGTCTGGTACATACTTAGGCGTTTAATATGCGGTGTTGAGTCCATTTCGTTGAGCAAGGAGTAGCTCTTGTCTATTCCATATTTGGCTTAAGGAACTTTATCTGTGCTCATTTCAATCTCTGGTTTTATACAGCACCCCAACTCACCTTTCCCCTTAAGCAAGCATAAGTTGGTTTTCTAAATTTGAGACGCTGTTCTGTTCTGTAATTCAGTTCCTGTGTAGCCAAGTTTACATTCCGTGTATTACTGATACCTTATGATGTTTCTTTTTCTGTGTGACTTATTTCAGTTAGAATCATCGTACCTGAATCCACTCATTGTGCTGCTAAGGGCCTGATGACATAGATTTCATTGCTGAGTGATATTGCTTTGTAAGTAAATACCACAACTTCTTTATCCATTTTTCACTTTCTGCGATGTTGAACTTGTACTGTAAACGAGGTTCTTGTAAAGAGAGGCGTCCCAAACTTTGGGGTGGCTGTGTCTTTTTGATTTTAATTTCCCTAAGCTATAGGACCATAAGTGGAAGTGCCCTAGGCTCTGTTGCTTTGTTTTTTAGATGTTTCAGGAAACACCATTCACTTCTCCCGAGTGTCTGTTGGCAATTTACATCCCGCCCATCAGCGTAACAAGGCTCCCAGTTCTCCATGGCCTGTCCTGCCTTTCTGGATTTTACACTTTTTTCAGATGGCCCTTTTGACCGGGGGGAAGTGAGACTTCATTGTAGTGCAGATTTCCTTTGCAAGCTTGCTTGGTTGGCCAAAAAGGGAGTATGCGTTTTTTCCTGAATATATTCAGGAAAAAACACATACGCACTTTTTGGCCAAGTGCATCATTGTGGACGTTCTGTCTCTTTTCCTATGCTTTCAATGCAATTCCAGTCTACCTCCTGAAATCGTTTTCCTGCAATTCTGCCCCGCTTTCAAGTCCTCTTGGCAGCCTTACTTCAGTATATTTTTGGACGATAGCTGTCATTTATAACTCTGCAGGTTTGTGAATTACAGTGTCCCTGAGCTCCTTTCTTCAACTCGCTTTCTTGTGACCTGGCGGCAACACCGCAGGATGGCTTCAGGCCCTAATCTGGTTCCGGCACGGCACGCTGAGCCTTTGGTTATTTCCTCTTCCTGGTGGGAAATGAGAGTTAAATTTGCCCGTCCAGACACCTCCAGCTACTCTCTCATTGGTTCTCCCTATTCCTGTTCATCTTCCGCAGAAATTGCAAACTGGGCCAAACAGGAGGTTAAAGGCGCTGACTCTCCAAGTGGGGAGAGTGTTAGTAAAGCGTCTGGAATGTTGCACCCGACTACCAGGGGACGAAAACTGAGACATATTTGAACACGTCTCCCGTTCACACGGTTGATCATACTCTGGGTTCCACATGCATGTTTTAGCTGAAGGAAGAATACCTTACACCTGGAGAGTTGAGACCCGTGGAAGGGTACCATGCAATATGACTTCAAAGGGTCTTCATTTGCTCACCGAACCTCTCCAATCCTATCACTGCTGCGTTTATGCCCCTGTACACATGCTTGATTCTCTTTTGGAGACATAGCAATCCATAGGTTTTAAGATACTTATTAGTCAGGTACATTCTTAGGCGTTTAATATGGGGTGTTGAGTCCATTTCGTTGAGCAAGGAGTAGCTCTTGTCTATTCCATATTTGGCTTAAGGAACTTTATCTGTGCTCATTTCAATCTCTGGTTTTATGCAGAACCCCAACTCTCCTTTCACCTTAAGCAAGCATAAGTTGGTTTTCTCAATTTGAGACCCTGTTCTGTTTTGAAATTCAGTTCCTGTGTAGCCAAGTTTACATTCCGTGTATTAGTGATATCTTGTGATGTTTCTTTTTCTGTGTGACTTATTTCAGTTAGAATCATCGTACCTGAATCCACTCATTATGCTGCTATGGGCCTGATGACATAGATTTCATTGCTGAGTGATACTGCATTGTACGTAAGTACCACAAGTTCTTTATCCATTTTTCACTTTCTGTGATATTGAACTTGTACGGTAAACGAGGTTCTTGTAAACAGAGGCGTCCCAAACTTTGGGGTGGCTGTGTCTTTTTGATTTTAATTTCCCTAAGCTATAGGACCATAAGTGGAAGTGCCCTAGGCTCTGTTGCTTTGTTTTTTAGATGTTTCAGGAAACACCATACACTTCTCCCGAGTGTCTCTTGGCAATTTACATCCCGCCCATCAGCATAACAAGGCTCCCAGGTCTCCATGGCCTGTCCTGCCTTTCTGGATTTTACACTTATTTCAGATAGCCCTTTTGACCGGGGCGAAGTGAGACTTCATTGTAGTGCAGATTTCCTTTGCAAGCTTGCTTGGTTGGCCAAAAAGGGCGTATGCGTTTTTTCCTGAATATATTCAGGAAAAAACGCATACGCCCTTTTTGGCCAAGTGCATCATTGTGGACGTTCTGCCTCTTTTCCTATGCTTTCAATGCAATTCCAGTCTACCTCCTGAAATCGGTTTCCAGCAATTCTGCCCCGCTTTCAAGTCCTCTTGGCAGCCTTACTTCGGTATATTTTTGGACGATAGCTGTCATTTATAACTCTGCAGGTTTGTGAATTACAGTGCCCCTGAGCTCCTTTCTTCAACTCGCTTTCTTTTGAGCTGGCCGCAACACCGCAGGATGGCTTCAGGCCCTAATCTGGTTCCGGCACGGCACGCTGAGCCTTTGGTTAATTCCTCTTCCTGGTGGGAAATGAGAGTTAAATTTGCCCGTCCAGACACCTCCAGCTAGTCTCTCATTGGTTCTCCCTATTCCTGTTCATCTTCCGCAGAAATTGCAAACTGGGCCAAACAGGAGGTTAAAGGGACTGACTCTCCAAGTCGGGAGAGTGTTAGTAAAGCGTCTGGAATGTTGCACCCGAGTACCAGGGTTCGAAGACTGAGACATATTTGAACACGTCTCCCGATCACACGGTTGATCATACTCTAGGTTCCACATGCATGTTTTAGCTGAAGGAAGAATACCTTAAACCTGGGTAGTTGAAACCCGTGGAATGGGTACCATGCAATATGACTTCAAAGGGTCTTCATTTGCTCACCGAACCTCTCCAATCCTATCACTGCTGCGTTTATGCCCCTGTACACACGCTTGATTCTCTTTTGGAGACATAGCAATCCATAGGTTTTAAGATACTTACTAGTCAGGTACATTCTTAGGCGTTTAATATGGGGTGTTGAGTCCATTTCGTTGAGCAAGGAGTAGCTCTTGTCTATTCCATATTTGGCTTAAGGAACTTTATCTGTGCTCATTTCAATCTCTGGTTTTATGCAGCACCCCAACTCACCTTTCCCCTTAAGCAAGCATAAGTTGGTTTTCTAAATTTGAGACCCTGTTCTGTTCTGTAATTCAGTTCCTGTGTAGCCAAGTTTACGTTCCGTGTATTACTGATATCTTATGAGGTTTCTTTTTCTGTGTGACTTATTTCAGTTAGAATCATCATACCTGAATCCACTCATTATGCTGCTAAGGGCCTGATGACATAGATTTCATTGCTGAGTGATATTGCTTTGTAAGTAAATACCACAACTTCTTTATCCATTTTTCACTTTCTGCGATGTTGAACTTGTACTGTAAACGAGGTTCTTGTAAACAGAGGCGTCCCAAACTTTGGGGTGGCTGTGTCTTTTTGATTTTAATTTCCCTAAGCTATAGGACCATAAGTGGAAGTGCCCTAGGCTCTGTTGCTTTGTTTTTTAGATGTTTCAGGAAACACCATACACTTCTCCCGAGTGTCTGTTGGCAATTTACATCCCGCCCATCAGCATAACAAGGCTCCCAGTTCTCCATGGCCTGTCCTGCCTCTCTGGATTTTACACTTTTTTCAGATGGCCCTTTTGACCGGGGGGAAGTGAGACTTCATTGTAGTGCAGATTTCCTTTGCAAGCTTGCTTGGTTGGCCAAAAAGGGCGTATGCGTTTTTTCCTGAATATATTTTCCTGAATATATTCAGGAATATATTCAGGAAATATATTTTCCTGAATATATTTTCCTGAATATATTCAGGAAAAAACGCATACGCCCTTTTTGGCCAAGTGCATCATTGTGGACATTCTGCCTCTTTTCCTATGCTTTCAATGCAATTCCAGTCTACCTCCTGAAATCGGTTTCCTGCAATTCTGCCCCGCTTTCAAGTCCTCTTGGCAGCCTTACTTCAGTATATTTTTGGACGATAGCTGTCATTTATAACTCTGCAGGTTTGTGAATTACAGTGCCCCTGAGCTCCTTTCTTCAACTCGCTTTCTTGTGAGCTGGCCGCAACACCGCAGGATGGCTTCAGGCCCTAATCTGGTTCCGGCACGGCACGCTGAGCCTTTGGTTATTTCCTCTTCCTGGTGGGAAATGAGAGTTAAATTTGCCCGTCCAGACACCTCCAGCTAGTCTCTCATTGGTTCTCCCTATTCCTGTTCATCTTCCGCAGAAATTGCAAACTGGGCCAAACAGGAGGTTAAAGGGACTGACTCTCCAAGTCGGGAGAGTGTTAGTAAAGCGTCTGGAATGTTGCACCCGAGTACCAGGGGAGGAAAACTGAGACATATTTGAACACGTCTCCCGTTCACATGGTTGATCATACTCTGGGTTCCACATGCATGTTTTAGCTGAAGGAAGAATACCTTAAACCTGGAGATTTGAGACCCTTGGAATGGGTACCATGCAATATGACTTCAAAGGGTCTTCATTTGCTCACCGAACTTCTCCAATCCTATGACTGCTGCGTTTATGCCCCTGTACACACACGCTTGATTCTCTTTTGGAGACATAGCAATCCATGGGTTTTAAGATACTTACTAGTCAGGTATATTCTTAGGCGTTAAATATGGGGTGTTGAGTCCATTTCGTTGAGCAAGGAGTAGCTCTTGTCTATTCCATATTTGGCTTAAGGAACTTTATCTGTGCTCATTTCAATCTCTGGTTTTATGCAGCACCCCAACTCACCTTTCCCCTTAAGCAAGCATAAGTTGGTTTTCTAAATTTGAGACCCTGTTCTGTTCTGTAATTCAGTTCCTGAGTAGCCAAGTTTACATTCCGTGTATTACTGCTATTTTATGATGTTTCATTTTCTGTGTGACTTATTTCAGTTAGAATCATCGTACCTGAATCCACTCATTATGCTGCTACGGGCCTGATGACATAGATTTCATTGCTGAGTGACATTGCTTTGTAAGTAAATACCACAACTTGTTTATCCATTTTTCACTTTCTGTGATATTGAACTTGTACGGTAAACGAGGTTCTTGTAAACAGAGGCGTCCCAAACTTTGGGGTGGCTGTGTCTTTTTGATTTTAATTTCCCTAAGCTATAGGACCATAAGTGGAAGTGCCCTAGGCTCTGTTGCTTTGTTTTTTAGATGTTTCAGGAAACACTATACACTTCTCCCGAGTGTCTGTTGGCAATTTACATCCCGCCCATCAGCATAACAAGGCTCCCAGTTCTCCATGGCCTGTCCTGCCTTTCTGGATTTTACACTTTTTTCAGATGGCCCTTTTGACCGGGGGGAAGTGAGACTTCATTGTAGTGCAGATTTCCTTTGCAAGCTTGCTTGGTTGGCCAAAAAGGGCGTATGCGTTTTTTCCTGAATATATTCAGGAAAAAACGCATACGCCCTATTTGGCCAAGTGCATCATTGTGGAGGTTCTGCCTCTTTTCCTATGCTTTCAATGCAATTCCAGTCTACCTGCTGAAATCGGTTTCCTGCAATTCTGCCCCGCTTTCAAGTCCTCTTGGCAGCCTTACTTCAGTATATTTTTGGACGATAGCTGTCATTTATAACTCTGCAGGTTTGTGAATTACAGTGTCCCTGAGCTCCTTTCTTCAACTCGCTTTCTTTTGAGCAGGCCGCAACACCGCAGGATGGCTTCAGGCCCTAATCTGGTTCCGGCACGGCACGCTCAGCCTTTGGTTATTTCCTCTTCCTGGTGGGAAATGAGAGTTAAATTTGCCCGTCCAGACACCTCCAGCTAGTCTCTCATTGGTTCTCCCTATTCCTGTTCATCTTCCGCAGAAATTGCAAACTGGGCCAAACAGGAGGTTAAAGGGACTGACTCTCCAAGTGGGGAGAGTGTTAGTAAAGTGTCTGGAATGTTGCACCCGACTACCAGGGGAGGAAAACTGAGACATATTTGAACACGTCTCCCGTTCACACGGTTGATCATACTCTGGGTTCCACATGCATGTTTTAGCTGAAGGAAGAATACCTTATACCTGGAGAGTTGAGACCCGTGGAATGGGTACCATGCAATATGACTTCAAAGGATCTTCATTTGCTCACCAAACCTCTCTAATCCTATCACTGCTGCGTTTATGCCCCTGTACACACGCTTGATTCTCTTTTGGAGACATAGCAATCCATAGGTTTTAAGATACTTACTAGTCAGGTACATTCTTAGGCGTTTAATATGGGGTGTTGAGTCCATTTCGTTGAGCAAGGAGTAGCTCTTGTCTATTCCATATTTGGCTTAAGGAACTTTATCTGTGCTCATTTCAATCTCTGGTTTTATGCAGCACCCCAACTCACCTTTCCCCTTAAGCAAGCATAAGTTGGTTTTCTAAATTTGAGACCCTGTTCTGTTTTGGAATTCATTTCCTGTGTAGCCAAGTTTACATTCCGTGTATTAGTGATATCTTATGATGTTTCTTTTTCTGTGTGACTTATTTCAGTTAGAATCATCGTACCTGAATCCACTCATTATGCTGCTACGGGCCTGATGACATAGATTTCATTTCTGAGTGATACTGCATTGTACGTAAGTACCACAAGTTCTTTATCCATTTTTCACTTTCTGTGATATTGAACTTGTACGGTAAACGAGGTTCTTGTAAACAGAGGCGTCCCAAACTTTGGGGTGGCTGTGTCTTTTTGATTTTAATTTCCCTAAGCTATAGGACCATAAGTGGAAGTGCCCTAGGCTCTGTTGCTTTGTTTTTTAGATGTTTCAGGAAACACCATACACTTCTCCGGAGTGTCTGTTGGCAATTTACATCCCGCCCATCAGCATAACAAGGCTCCCAGTTCTCCATGGCCTGTCCTGCCTTTCTGGATTTTACACTTTTTTCAGATGGCCCTTTTGACCGGGGGACAGTGAGACTTCATTGTAGTGCAGATTTCCTCTGCAAGCTTGCTTGGTTGGCCAAAAAGGGCGTATGCGTTTTTTCCTGAATATATTCAGGAAAAAACGCATACGCCCTTTTTGGCCAAGTGCATCATTGTGGACGTTCTGCCTCTTTTCCTATGCTTTAAATGCAATTCCAGTCTACCTCCTGAAATCGGTTTCCTGCAATTCTGCCTTGCTTTCAATGCCTCTTCATAGCCTTTCCTCAATATACTTTTTGTTAATAGTTGGCCTTTATAACTGTGCAGGTTTTTGAATTGCAGTGGCCCTTAGCTCCATTTTTCAGCTCTTATATTTGTGATCTTGCCTCATAACCACTGGATTCCTTCAGGGCCTATTCTTCTTCTGCGACGCCTTGCTGTGACTTTGGTTAATTCTTCTTACTGATGTGACATTAGAGTGACATGTGCCCATTGAAACCGCTACAGCTAGTTTCTCACTGGTTCCCCCTATTCCCATTCATCCTCTGCACTAACTGCAGACTGTGCGATACCAGAACTTAAAGGCATTGACTCCATGTGGGGATGTTGTTAGTAAAGCGGATGGAATGTCGATCTGGAGCCCCGGGAAGGAACAATGAGGTGCGTTTTAGAAACCTTTCCCGATCATATGGTATACCAGTCGCTGGGTTTCCCAAGCATGGTTTAGCTGTAGGAAGATTCCCTTCAACCTGGAGTGTTGGGACCCTTGGAATGAGTAGCATGAAGTATTGCATTAAACTTTCGGCAGTTGCTCACCAAAGCTCACCAATCCTCTCAGCCCCAAGTGTCCAGCCTTATGTCTTATCCAGCTGTGGGTTTATATGTGGTCAATCCAGGTTGCATCACAGCCCCTGAGCGAATTTTGTAAGAATTTTTCTCTCTTTCATTGTTTCAGCGTTTTGTTTTTAAAATTTATTTCTATAATGGGGTTTAGCTCCTTTTCACTGCTGTGTTTGTGCCGCTCTGCACACACTTGATTCCCTTATGGAGATATATCAATACATGGGTTTTAAGATTCTTATTCCTCAGATATATTTCTCTGCGGTGTATAGGGTGTGTTGAGGCCTGTTCATTGAGCAAGGTGTAGATCTTGTCTAATACCTATTTGGTTTATTGAACGGTATCTGTGCTAATTTCAAACTCTGGTTTTTTGCATCACCCCACCTCTCCTTTCCCCTTAAGCTGACATAAGTGTGTTTTCTAAATGTGAGACACTGTTCTGTTCTGTAATTCATTTCTTGTGCAGCCATATTTACCCTCCCTCTATAAGTGATATCTTATGATATGTTTCTTTTTCTGTTTGACTTATTTCAAGTAGTATTATGGGACCTAAATCCACTCTTTATCCTTCTACTAGCCTTATTACATTGATTTCATGGTGAAGAGATATTCCATTGTACATAAGTACCACATCTTCTTTATCCATTGTTCTCTTTCCTGGGATATTTAAGGTGTACTGAAGTTGAGGTTCTTGTAAACAGAGTAGCCCTAAACTGTGGTGTGCTTGTGTCTTGTTGATTTTTAGACTTCCCTAGATATACTCCCATGATTGGAAGTGTCCTATGCTCTGTAGCTCTGTTTTTTAGATGATTTAGGAACCACCATACACTTCTCCAGAGTGGCTCTCGGCAGTTCACACACTGCCCATCAGCGTATAAAGGCTCCCTGTTCTCCATGGCCTGTCCTGCATTTCTGGTTTTTACAATTTTTTAGGATGGCCCTTTTGACCGGTGGGAAGTGAGACTTCTTTGTTGTGCACATTTGCATTGCTTGCTTGCTTCGTTGCCCATAAAGTGCGTATGCGTTTTTTCCTGGATATAATCAGGAAAAAACGCATACGCCCTTTTGGGCCAACTGCATCATTGTCGAAATTCTGCCGCTTTTCATGTGCGTTAAAGACGAGTCCAATCTATCTCTTGAAATCTGTTTCTTGCAATTCTGTCTTGCATTCAGATCCTCTTCTTTGCCTTACCTCACATATTTTTGGACGTTAGTTTTCATTTATAACTCTGCAGGTTTGTGAATTGCAGTGACCCTGAGCTCCATTTTTTAAGTTGCTCTTTTGTGAACTGGCCTCAAACCCGCAGGATTGCTTCAGGCCCTATTTTGGCTCCGGCGAGGCAGGCTGAGCCTTTCTTTAATTCTTATTCTTAATGGGAAATTAGAGTGATATGTGCCCGTCCAAACCCCTACAACTATTCTCTCATTGGTTCCCCCTCTTCCCGTTCATCCTCCTCACAATTTGCAAAATGTGTGAAACAGAAGTTTAAATGTGCTGATTCTCCAAGTGGGGAGATTCTAAGTAGCGTGGCTGGAATGGTGAACAGGAGCACCAGGAGAGGATAAATGAGGTGCATTTTAGACACATCTCCCGATCACATGGTGTACAGTCCTCTGGGTTTTCCATGCATGTTTTAGCTGTAGGAAGATCCCTTGAACCTGCAGATTTGGGACCCATTGAATGGGTACCAGGTAGTATTACTTTAAAGGGTGTGCATTTCCTCACCCAACCTCACATTTCTCTTAGCGCAAACAGTTTCCAGCCTTATGTCTCATCCTGCTGTGGGTCTAGATGTGTTCAATCCATGTTGCATCACCGTCCCTGAGGAAAAGTTGTAAGAGGTTTTCTCTGTCTCTCTGTCGTTTATTTTTTTCAATTTATTACTATATTGGTTACAGCTGATTTTCAAAGCTCTGTTTCTTGCTGCTGTACATCCACTTGATTCACGTACAGAGAGACATCAATAAATTCTTTTTCAGATTCTTCCCAGTCGTATATATTCTTTTCCGGTGACTTGAGTGTGCTGAGTGCAGTTCTTTTAGCTACCGTGTAGGCCTTGTTGATTATCAGTTTGGTATTTGGAATGGTATCTTTGCTAATTTCAACCTCCTGGATGATGCCTCACCCCTCCCCACCTTTCCCGTTTAGCAGCCTTATGCGTGTTTTCTACATATTTGACTATGTTTTTGTTTTGTAATTTATTTCATGTGTAGCCATTTTGGATTCCACCTTTAAGTGATATCTTATGATATGTGTCTTTTTCTTTTTGAATTCTGTCACTTAGAATGATCATACGTAACTCCTCCGGAGTTGTTACAACTGGCCATATTTCATTGATTTCCAGGCTGAATAATATTCCACTCTACCTAAGTACCACATCTCTATCCATTTTTTCCCTCCAGAGACATTTAAGTTATATCCTAGTCGAGGATCTTTTAAACAGAGAGGGGGTAAACATTGGGGTGCCTGTGTCCTCTCGATTTTTGTTTTTCCCAAGATATACGCCCATGAGTGCAAGTGCCCTATGCTCTGTAGCTCATTTTTTAGATGCTTTAGTAAACACAATACACTTCTCCAGAATGGCCGTTGGCAATAAACATTTCCACTATAAGTCTCACAGGGCTCCCTCTTCTCGTTGCCCTGTCCTGCATTTCTGTTGTTTACGCTTTATGAGGATGGCTCTTCTGACTGATGCGAAGTGATATCTTTTGTAGTATTGACTTCCAGTGCCCACCTGTTTGGTTGGCTAAAAAAGTGTATGCCCTTTCCTTGAATATATACAGAAAAAAACGCATACACCCTTTTTGGCCAACTGCAATGTTGGCAATGTTCAGCTCCTTTTCTTGTGCTTAATGGCGAGTCCTTTCTACCTCCTCAAATCCCTTTCCTGCCATTCTCCCTTGCTTACAAGTCCTTTTCTCTGACTTTCCTCAAGACATTTTTCAGTGATGGATATTTTCAACTCTGCAGTTTTGTGAATTTTACTGCCCCTGAGTTCCATTGTTCAACTTGTGTTTATGGGAACTGGCCACAAAGCAGCGGGATTTCCTCAAGCCCTATACTGTTTCCATGGGCAACCCTAGCCTTTGGTCAATTCGTCTTCCTGATTGGAAATTAGAGTGACATGTGCCTGTCTGAACACCTAGGACTTGTCTCTCATTGTTCCTCATCCTTCCGCTTCATCCTCTGGACAAATTCCAAACTGTACGCAACAGGATGTTGACAGTGCTGACATCTCCAAGTGGGGAGACTGTTAGTAAAGACGCTGGAGGGGTGAACCCGAGCACCAGGAGATGAGGAGATGAGATGCCTTTTCCAAACTCTTCCCGATCAGACGGTATACCATCCTCTGGGTGTGACAGACATGTTTTAGCAGTAGGAAGAGTCCCATTCATGTAAGGAGAACACCAGGGCTTTTTCAAAATCAGTGTCTCCCCGAAACCCAAACTGGGGAATTTTTTAAGCTACAGCTACACATATGTTCATTAAGGGCCTTGGGAAGTAGGCAGAGTCCAAACTTTAGATGATTGAAGTCTTCAGGGTCAGAAGCACTCACCACCAGCTTCCCTTAGGCTACACTTTAACTGTCATTGATAGATGATGTCAATAAAAATATCTATTCTTTTTCAGATTATTTCCCCTTATAGGTTATTGCAAAATGTTGAGTGTAGTTCCCTGTGCTATACAGTAGTTCCTTGTTGATGATCTATTTTATACATAGCAGTGTGTATGTGTTCATTCCAAACTGTTAATTTATCCCTCCTCCCACCTTTCCCCTTTGGTAATAATAAATTATAAGATTTTATACTTCTCAGAAATGGGGGAGCTGAAAGAGAGGTATCATTTTCAATGGAAAAGCATTTAAAACAAGATTGAAGGTTTAACCAAGATTATTAGATGTACATCCTTGGAAAGAAATCACTTCATTTCTCTAATATTGACCTGACAAATAAGACAAACCTTTTCACTGAACTTGCTTATAATAAAGTGATGGAAATATCAAATGGAAGTGTTAGAAACATCTTATTTTACCCGAGCCTTATACACTGTTCTATGTTAACTACAGTTTGGCTCACACATCTGTTCATTGAGGTTACAATAGTCTCAATTTCTGTTACTGATCCTCCAGAGTGGACCCCAACAAGTGTCCCCCTGCCCAGTGTCATTGGGGCCAACAGATCGAGACTGAGTTTGGTTCACAAGCAAAGGAAACTTTATATTTTGATCAGAGAATGGAGAGGTGAGAGCATGCACTACCCCGTGGGCTGTGGGCTGGGCTGCTGTGTAGAGATCCTGTCAGAGTCAGTGGGAGGGAGGGAGGGGGCGGAGCTCTTGAGGGCCGGGTTGGCTGTAGCTCAGGCTCTATATCGTGGAGTCTGCACTGGGCCCCAGGAGCTGAGGTGTCGACCCAGCCATTCTGCACTAGGAAATCTGGTCTGAAGTGCCGGGTGTGGAACCTCTGCATGCGGGACCCTAGGAGCACGTGAAATTAGACAAAGCACAAAGGATAAAAAAGGTTAGACTTGACTTTATTGCCCAGATTCTATTTTTATCTCTCAGGGATTTTTAATGGGCTTTGCTGGGGACAAATCCCTCCTCTGCCTTTTGTCCCGTTCCTCATTCTTGGAGTGCTGAGGGTGCAGACCCTTCTTCTGTAACTGCTGAGTGCTGAGTTGGGAGCCCTCATACCCTGGGGCGAGGGTCAGAGCTTCTCCCCAGCAGCCTCCCGGTGACGTTGATTGTCCCCAGGACCCCTGCCTCCCTGCTCGTCCACCTGAGCACCAGCATTGGAAGTGTTATAGATTCTAATGACCTTTAAGGGTCCAGGAAAGAGATGTGCAGAGACGCTGTGGGGGCCGGTTTCACCCCGCCCCACATTTGTTCGGCCACCTTAGGCTGACCGTTTCTGCCAGCCTAGATGCTCTGACCAGTAGTCTGCGCTTTCTTCAATTAGGCCCCTGAATTAACGTACAAACAGCACCAGGTGTCAGAGCCCTGCCCGCTCAACTCCCAGACAGTCCAGGGTCAGTAGTGATCAAGGACCATGATGGCTACTGAGTCAACAGCCTTTTGAAGTAAACAGGAGTCCAGCCGGTCTTATTGGCCACCATCATCATGGTGTCTGTAGGCTTTTCTATGGTGACAGTGTGGTATACTGTTCCCCTGCCAAGATTATTAGTTCCCCTCTGGGTGCAGTAAGTCCTGCAAGCAGTAGTCTACTCTTTTGGGACACACTCTTGTTGTTTTATGAGAGAAACTCCAGGTCAAGTGATGTTCACACGAGTCGTCATGGTGCCCTGTTGCCCCCGGTTACCTCTCTGGATGTTGGAGTTGGAGGGCCTCCACACTCGAGGTTGGTGTGCCCACGGAGCGAACCCTGCAACTTCAGGGCATGGTTGGTGGTTAGGATCACCACGTGGGGTCCTTTTCCCTTAGGAGGGAGGTGGCCTTTTGGGCTGCTGATTTCCAGGTTTTTAGATACCGCCAGTATCTTGGCCAGATGTGGCAGTGGGCCAAGCCCCTTAGTGACCGTAGTTTATCCTACCTGGATGGCATTCTTGCATTGTTCCATTTCAAGTGGTCCCAGTTTTTACACTAATTCTCCAATGGCGATTCACCTTTCACCGGGAATGTAAAGGTCAAAGGGTTTAGCTAAATTAGGGAGTTCCAGGGCAAGGGTCTGAATTGACTGCTCTTTCCATTCTTGAAAGGCCACTTCTGGATTCTATTCAAAAGGATCATCATCTTTTCCTTTCAGTGTTTCATATAGAGGCCCAGCTAGTAGACTGTAGTTAGGGATCCAGAAGCAGCAAACCCTGGCCTCCCCAGGAACCCCTAAGCTGTCTTCTAGTTTTAGAAAGGGGTAAGGCTGAAAATGGTTTCTTCCCTTTCCTGGGATGGGCTTCTCCGACCTTCTGTGAGAATGAAGCCCAGGCAGGTCACTGCAGTCTGTGATATTTGAGCTTTTTCTTGGACAACTTCTATCCTTTATTGGCTTGGTAGTTCAGAGGCCTCCTTAGTAGGGCTGGCGATCAGAATGTCGTCTGCATATTGAAGGAGCGTTTCCTTTTCCAGAGGTAGAACTTTTAGGTCTTTAGCTAAGCTTTCCCCAAAGATGGTGTGGGAATTTTTGCACCCTTGGGGCCAGACGGCCCGGAAGTATTGTTTTAGTTGTATGTTGAGTCCTGCCACTCACAAGCCAAAATTTCTTGTGACTCTGGGACTAATGGAATACAAAAGAAGGCATCATTGAAGACTAATACAGAATACCATGTCCTGGTGGTTGGTAGAATGACCAGCAGGGTGTAGGAATTAGGAGCAACTGGAGGTATATCCTCGGTGGCTTCACTGACTGTCCTGACATCCTTTACCAGGTCCCCAGCGGCCCATGGGGCTCTCGTGGTCAGACCAATCCCAGAATATGGAGCTCACCTGGGCAGGTACCCCACCCCCACCCCAGCCCACGGGGCTCTCGTGGTCAGGCCCCTCCCAGGATACAGAGCTACCCTTGCAGGTACCGTGGCAGGGCTGGGCACACAGGAACCGTGCACATAGCCCTCATTGCAGAGCACCCCCAGCTCACCTGTCGCTCAGAGCTGACACAGAGCACCTCAGAGCAGGACTTGAACTAACAAACAGCAGCTGCGACAGGTCTGTGACCCTGGGCATCACTCCGTGAGGCCTTCCTCCACCTGGTCTTCCAGAGACTTCCACTGCACCCGGGGCACCAGGCCTCTGTCTCCAACCACCACCCACCCCTCCTCTCCCTGACTCCTGGGTTCCTCTCATTAGGAGAGGGTTTTCTTGAAGTTGTCTCCCACTCATGGGCCAGATAAAATGATTAGAAAACAAGCCAAAACTGCAGCCCCTTGTCTATCCTGACTCTCAGGAGCCCACACCTGTTCCTTGGACCTGGCCGGTTCAGCAAGTTCCATTTTCTGCAACTGTGAGCCCCTGAGGGGTGATGATTGGCTGACCTGGGCAGCCTTACCGTGCCGGCCAGCCCTCCCCAGGTGTGCCTGGGTTGAGATCAATATAAATACCACTCCAGGCAGCAAGAGCCCCTGCAGCCGTGCCTGACGCCATTTTCTCTGCCCTGTCAGCAGTCTCGGGGCTGGGCTGGTGGGAGGGAGTGAGAGGCCACAGCTTTGTGGGTGGCCCAGTGTGAGTGGGGCTCTGCTGGACTTTCTGCAGCAGTTGCCAGGCTGCCACCTGCTAAAGAAGAGGATGTGTCACCCATACCTGCTGCTGGAATTTCTCCCTGGGCAGAGGTGAGGAAGGAAAAAAGCAGTGGGGGCAGGGACAGGACGGGTATCTCAGGCAGGGCAATGGAAATCTTCCAGAAGAGCACCCAGGGCCAGGACCATCCTGGCTGGCCTGCAGGCACCAAGTCGGCCGGCATGCTGTCACTCGTGTGGCTCTATGGCCCTTCCTCTAGGCTTTCAAGTCCTTGTATATATTCAGGTGTTTTACCTGGGACGGGTGGGAATAGTTCAGCAGCAACTGGCCTGGGGCTCAGCTCACGTTTACTCACAGATGCCTCGGCACGGTGCCCCAGCTTTGCAATGAGGACGCTTGTTGCGTGGGGGCTGCTGGCTGAATGGGAGACGATTCCCCACCACTGACCAACTTCAGAATTGTTTACAACTGGAGCAAGTGCCCTGATACGGTTTTCCTCTGTGTAACTGGTGGGTTCTGTGTTTTTTTTCTCTTTTTCATTTTTGGTTCAAGGTAGATTTTATTCCTCTTTTTTGTATTTACAGATATAAGCATGGAAATAATTTATTCATATAAATACATGTATGTGCAGGGAATAATTGTTTTTTCTGTTTTATTTTTTAAATTTTATTTCTTTTTAATTTTGAATTTTATTTTATATTTTTATACAGCAGGTTCTTATTGGTTATCTATTTTATACATATAAATGTATACATGCCAATCCCAGTCTCTCAACTCCTCCCACCACCACCCCCCCAACAGCTTTCCCCCCTTGTTGTCCATACGTTTGTTGTCTACATCTGTTGCTCTATTTACGCCTTGCAAAATGGTTAATCTGTACAGTTTTTCTAGGTTCCACATATATGCATGAATACACAAGATTTGTTTTTCTCTTTCTGACTTACTTCACTCTGTATGACAGTCTCTAGATCCATCGACGTCTCTACAAATGACCCAGTTTCATTCCTTTTCATGGCTTAGTAATATTCCATTTTATATATGTACCACAGCTTTATGCATTCGTCTGTCTGTGGGCATTTAGGTTGCTTCCATTACCTCGATATTGTAAATAGTGATGCAATGAACATTGCGGTGAATGACTCTTTTTGATTTATGGTTTTGTCTGGGTATATGTCCAGTACTGGGATTGCTGTATCATATGGTAATTCTATTGTTAGTTTCTTAAGAAATTCCATATTGTTCTCCATAATGACTGTATCAATTTATATTCCCAACAATAGGGGAAGAGGGTTCCTTTTCTCCACACCCTTTCCAGCATTTTTTGTTTGTAGATTTTCTATGATGCCTATTCTACCAGGTGTGAGGTGATACCTCATTGTTGAATCCATTTCGTTGAGCAAGGGGTAGGTCTTGTCTATTCCATATTTGGCTTATGGAACGGTATCTGTGCTAATTTCAAACTCTGCTTTTATGCAGCACCCCAACTCACCTTCCCACTTAAGCAGGCATAAGTTGGTTTTCTAAACTTGAGACCCTGTTCTGTTTTGTAATTCAGTTCATGTGTAGCCAAGTTCACATTCCGTGTATTAGTGATATCTTATGATGTTTCTTTTTCTGTGTGACTTATTTCACTTAGAATCATCGTGCCTCAATCCACTCATTATGCTGGTACGGGCCTGCTGACATAGATTTCATTGCTGAGTGGTATTCTGTTGTACATAAGTACCGCAACTTCTTTATGCATTATTTGCTCTCTGGGATATTTAACTTGCGCCGTAGAAGAGATTCCTGTAAAAAGAGCCGTCCCAAATTTTGGGGTGGCTGTGTCTTTTAGATTTTAATTTCCCTAAGCTATAGGACCATAAGTGGAAGTGCCCTAGGCTCTGTTGCTTTGTTTTATAGATGTTTCAGGAAACACCATACACTTCTCCCGAGTGTCTGTTGGCAATTTACATCCCGCCCACCAGCATAACAAGGCTCCCAGTTCTCCATGGCCTGTCCTGCCTTTCTGGATTTTACACTTTTTTCAGATGGCCCTTTTGACCGGGGGGAAGTGAGACTTCATTGTAGTGCAGATTTCCTTTGCAAGCTTGCTTGGTTGGCCAAAAAGGGCGTATGCGTTTTTTCCTGAATATATTCAGGAAAAAACGCATACGCCCTTTTTGGCCAAGTGCATCATTGTGGACGTTCTGCCTCTTTTCCTATGCTTTCAATGCAATTCCAGTCTACCTCCTGAAATCGGTTTCCAGCAATTCTGCCCCGCTTTCAAGTCCTCTTGGCAGCCTTACTTCGGTATATTTTTGGACGATAGCTGTCATTTATAACTCTGCAGGTTTGTGAATTACAGTGCCCCTGAGCTCCTTTCTTCAACTCGCTTTCTTTTGAGCTGGCCGCAACACCGCAGGATGGCTTCAGGCCCTAATCTGGTTCCGGCACGGCACGCTGAGCCTTTGGTTAATTCCTCTTCCTGGTGGGAAATGAGAGTTAAATTTGCCCGTCCAGACACCTCCAGCTAGTCTCTCATTGGTTCTCCCTATTCCTGTTCATCTTCCGCAGAAATTGCAAACTGGGCCAAACAGGAGGTTAAAGGGACTGACTCTCCAAGTCGGGAGAGTGTTAGTAAAGCGTCTGGAACGTTGCACCCGAGTACCAGGGTTCGAAGACTGAGACATATTTGAACACGTCTCCCGATCACACGGTTGATCATACTCTAGGTTCCACATGCATGTTTTAGCTGAAGGAAGAATACCTTAAACCTGGGTAGTTGAAACCCGTGGAATGGGTACCATGCAATATGACTTCAAAGGGTCTTCATTTGCTCACCGAACCTCTCCAATCCTATCACTGCTGCGTTTATGCCCCTGTACACACGCTTGATTCTCTTTTGGAGACATAGCAATCCATAGGTTTTAAGATACTTACTAGTCAGGTACATTCTTAGGCGTTTAATATGGGGTGTTGAGTCCATTTCGTTGAGCAAGGAGTAGCTCTTGTCTATTCCATATTTGGCTTAAGGAACTTTATCTGTGCTCATTTCAATCTCTGGTTTTATGCAGCACCCCAACTCACCTTTCCCCTTAAGCAAGCATAAGTTGGTTTTCTAAATTTGAGACCCTATTCTGTTCTGTAATTCAGTTCCTGTGTAGCCATGTTTACGTTCCGTGTATTACTGATATCTTATGAGGTTTCTTTTTCTGTGTGACTTATTTCAGTTAGAATCATCATACCTGAATCCACTCATTATGCTGCTAAGGGCCTGATGACATAGATTTCATTGCTGAGTGATATAGCTTTGTAAGTAAATACCACAACTTCTTTATCCATTTTTCACTTTCTGCGATGTTGAACTTGTACTGTAAACGAGGTTCTTGTAAACAGAGGCGTCCCAAACTTTGGGGTGGCTGTGTCTTTTTGATTTTAATTTCCCTAAGCTATAGGACCATAAGTGGAAGTGCCCTAGGCTCTGTTGCTTTGTTTTTTAGATGTTTCAGGAAACACCATACACTTCTCCCGAGTGTCTGTTGGCAATTTACATCCCGCCCATCAGCATAACAAGGCTCCCAGTTCTCCATGGCCTGTCCTGCCTCTCTGGATTTTACACTTTTTTCAGATGGCCCTTTTGACCGGGGGGAAGTGAGACTTCATTGTAGTGCAGATTTCCTTTGCAAGCTTGCTTGGTTGGCCAAAAAGAGCGTATGCGTTTTTTCCTGAATATATTTTCCTGAATATATTCAGGAATATATTCAGGAAATATATTTTCCTGAATATATTTTCCTGAATATATTCAGGAAAAAACGCATACGCCCTTTTTGGCCAAGTGCATCATTGTGGACATTCTGCCTCTTTTCCTATGCTTTCAATGCAATTCCAGTCTACCTCCTGAAATCGGTTTCCTGCAATTCTGCCCCGCTTTCAAGTCCTCTTGGCAGCCTTACTTCAGTATATTTTTGGACGATAGCTGTCATTTATAACTCTGCAGGTTTGTGAATTACAGTGCCCCTGAGCTCCTTTCTTCAACTCGCTTTCTTGTGAGCTGGCCGCAACACCGCAGGATGGCTTCAGGCCCTAATCTGGTTCCGGCACGGCACGCTGAGCCTTTGGTTATTTCCTCTTCCTGGTGGGAAATGAGAGTTAAATTTGCCCGTCCAGACACCTCCAGCTAGTCTCTCATTGGTTCTCCCTATTCCTGTTCATCTTCCGCAGAAATTGCAAACTGGGTCAAACAGGAGATTAAAGGCGCTGACTCTCCAAGTGGGGAGAGTGTTAGTAAAGCGTCTGGAATGTTGCACCCGAGTACCAGGGGAGGAAAACTGAGACATATTTGAACACGTCTCCCGTTCACATGGTTGATCATACTCTGGGTTCCACATGCATGTTTTAGCTGAAGGAAGAATACCTTAAACCTGGAGATTTGAGACCCTTGGAATGGGTACCATGCAATATGACTTCAAAGGGTCTTCATTTGCTCACCGAACTTCTCCAATCCTATCACTGCTGCGTTTATGCCCCTGTACACACACGCTTGATTCTCTTTTGGAGACATAGCAATCCATGGGTTTTAAGATACTTACTAGTCAGGTATATTCTTAGGCGTTAAATATGGGGTGTTGAGTCCATTTCGTTGAGCAAGGAGTAGCTCTTGTCTATTCCATATTTGGCTTAAGGAACTTTATCTGTGCTCATTTCAATCTCTGGTTTTATGCAGCACCCCAACTCACCTTTCCCCTTAAGCAAGCATAAGTTGGTTTTCTAAATTTGAGACCCTGTTCTGTTCTGTAATTCAGTTCCTGAGTAGCCAAGTTTACATTCCGTGTATTACTGCTATTTTATGATGTTTCATTTTCTGTGTGACTTATTTCAGTTAGAATCATCGTACCTGAATCCACTCATTATGCTGCTACGGGCCTGATGACATAGATTTCATTGCTGAGTGTTACTGCATTGTACGTAAGTACCACAAGTTCTTTATCCATTTTTCACTTTGTGTGATATTGAACTTGTACGGTAAACTAGGTTCTTGTAAACAGAGGCGTCCCAAACTTTGGGGTGGCTGTGTCTTTTTGATTTTAATTTCCCTAAGCTATAGGACCATAAGTGCAAGTGCCCTAGGCTCTGTTGCTTTGTTTTTTAGATGTTTCAGGAAACACCATACACTTCTCCCGAGTGTCTGTTGGCAATTTACATCCCGCCCATCAGCATAACAAGGCTCCCAGTTCTCCATGGCCTGTCCTGCCTTTCTGGATTTTACACTTTTTTCAGATGGCCCTTTTGACCGGGGGGAAGTGAGACTTCATTGTAGTGCAGATTTCCTTTGCAAGCTTGCTTGGTTGGCCAAAAAGGGCGTATGCGTTTTTTCCTGAATATATTCAGGAAAAAACGCATACGCCCTTTTTGGCCAAGTGCATCATTATGGACGTTCTGCCTCTTTTACTATGCTTTCAATGCAATTCCAGTCTACCTCCTGAAATCGGTTTCCTGCAATTCTGCCCCGCTTTCAAGTCCTCTTGGCAGCCTTACTTCAGTATATTTTTGGACGATAGCTGTCATTTATAACTCTGCAGGTTTGTGAATTACAGTGCCCCTGAGCTCCTTTCTTCAACTCGCTTTCTTGTGACCTGGCCGTAACACCGCAGCATGGCTTCAGGCCCTAATCTGGTTCCGGCACGGCACGCTGAGCCTTTGGTTAATTCCTCTTCCTGGTGGGAAATGAGAGTTAAATTTGCCCGTCCAGACACCTCCAGCTAGTCTCTCTTTGGTTCTCTCTATTCCTGTTCATCTTCCGCAGAATTTGCAAACTGGGCCAAACAGGAGGTTAAAGGGACTGACTCTCCAACTCAGGAGAGTGTTAGTAAAGCGTTTGGAATGTTGCACCCGACTACCAGGTTACTAAAACTGAGACATATTTGAACACGTCTCCCGTTCACACGGTTGATCATACTCTAGGTTCCACATGCATGTTTTAGCTGAAGGAAGAATACCTTAAACCTGGGTAGTTGAAACCCGTGGAATGGGTACCATGCAATATGACTTCAAAGGGTCTTCATTTGCTCACTGAACCTCTCCAATCCTATCACTGCTGCGTTTATGCCCCTGTACACATGCTTGATTCTCTTCTGGAGACATAGCAATCCATAGGTTTTAAGATACTTACTAGTCAGGTACATTCTTAGGCGTTTAATATGGGGTGTTGAGTCCATTTCGTTGAGCAAGGAGTAGCTCTTGTCTATTCCATATTTGGCTTAAGGAACTTTATCTGTGCTCATTTCAATCTCTGCTTTTATGCAGCACCCCAACTCACCTTTCCCCTTAAGCAAGCATAAGTTGGTTTTCTAAATTTGAGACCCTGTTCTGTTCTGTAATTCAGTTCCTGTGTAGCCAAGTTTACATTCCATGTATTAGTGATATCTTATGATGTTTCTTTTTCTGTGTGACTTATTTCAGTTAGAATCATCGTACCTGAATCCACTCATTGTGCTGCTAAGGGCCTGATGACATAGATTTCATTGCTGAGTGACATTGCTTTGTAAGTAAATACCACAACTTGTTTATCCATTTTTCACTTTCTGTGATATTGAACTTGTACGGTAAACAAGGTTGTTGTAAACAGAGGCGTCCGAAACTTTGGGGTGGCTGTGTCTTTTTTATTTTAATTTCCCTAAGCTATAGGACCATACGTGGAAGTGCCCTAGGCTCTGTTGCTTTGTTTTTTAGATGTTTCAGGAAACACCATACACTTCTCCCGAGTGTCTGTTGGCAATTTACATCCCGCCCATCAGCATAACAAGGCTCCCAGTTCTCCATGGCCTGTCCTGCCTTTCTGGATTTTACACTTTTTTCAGATGGCCCTTTTGACCGGGGGGAAGTGAGACTTCATTGTAGTGCAGATTTCCTTTGCAAGCTTGCTTGGTTGGCCAAAAAGGGCGTATGCGTTTTTTCCTGAATATATTCAGGAAAAAACGCATACGCCCTATTTGGCCAAGTGCATCATTGTGGAGGTTCTGCCTCTTTTCCTATGCTTTCAATGCAATTCCAGTCTACCTCCTGAAATCGGTTTCCTGCATTCTGCCCCGCTTTCAAGTCCTCTTGGCAGCCTTACTTCAGTATATTTTTGGACGATAGCTGTCATTTATAACTCTGCAGGTTTGTGAATTACAGTGTCCCTGAGCTCCTTTCTTCAACTCGCTTTCTTTTGAGCAGGCCGCAACACCGCAGGATGGCTTCAGGCCCTAATCTGGTTCCGGCACGGCACGCTGAGCCTTTGGTTATTTCCTCTTCCTGGTGGGAAATGAGAGTTAAATTTGCCCGTCCAGACACCTCCAGCTAGTCTCTCATTGGTTCTCCTTATTCCTGTTCATCTTCCGCAGAAATTGCAAACTGGGCCAAACAGGAGGTTAAAGGGACTGACTCTCCAAGTGGGGAGAGTGTTAGTAAAGTGTCTGGAATGTTGCACCCGACTACCAGGGGAGGAAAACTGAGACATATTTGAACACGTCTCCCGTTCACACAGTTGATCATACTCTGGGTTCCACATGCATGTTTTAGCTGAAGGAAGAATACCTTATACCTGGAGAGTTGAGACCCGTGGAATGGGTACCATGCAATATGACTTCAAAGGATCTTCATTTGCTCACCAAACCTCTCTAATCCTATCACTGCTGCGTTTATGCCCCTGTACACACGCTTGATTCTCTTTTGGAGACATAGCAATCCATAGGTTTTAAGATACTTACTAGTCAGGTACATTCTTAGGCGTTTAATATGGGGTGTTGAGTCCATTTCGTTGAGCAAGGAGTAGCTCTTGTCTATTCCATATTTGGCTTAAGGAACTTTATCTGTGCTCATTTCAATCTCTGGTTTTATGCAGCACCCCAACTCACCTTTCCCCTTAAGCAAGCATAAGTTGGTTTTCTAAATTTGAGACCCTGTTCTGTTTTGGAATTCATTTCCTGTGTAGCCAAGTTTACATTCCGTGTATTAGTGATATCTTATGATGTTTCTTTTTCTGTGTGACTTATTTCAGTTAGAATCATCGTACCTGAATCCACTCATTATGCTGCTACGGGCCTGATGACATAGATTTCATTTCTGAGTGATACTGCATTGTACGTAAGTACCACAAGTTCTTTATCCATTTTTCACTTTCTGTGATATTGAACTTGTACGGTAAACGAGGTTCTTGTAAACAGAGGCGTCCCAAACTTTGGGGTGGCTGTGTCTTTTTTATTTTAATTTCCCTAAGCTATAGGACCATAAGTGGAAGTGCCCTAGGCTCTGTTGCTTTGTTTTTTAGATGTTTCAGGAAACACCATACACTTCTCCGGAGTGTCTGTTGGCAATTTACATCCCGCCCATCAGCATAACAAGGCTCCCAGTTCTCCATGGCCTGTCCTGCCTTTCTGGATTTTACACTTTTTTCAGATGGCCCTTTTGACCGGGGGACCGTGAGACTTCATTGTAGTGCAGATTTCCTCTGCAAGCTTGCTTGGTTGGCCAAAAAGGGCGTATGCGTTTTTTCCTGAATATATTCAGGAAAAAACGCATACGCCCTTTTTGGCCAAGTGCATCATTGTGGACGTTCTGCCTCTTTTCCTATGCTTTAAATGCAATTCCAGTCTACCTCCTGAAATCGGTTTCCTGCAATTCTGCCTTGCTTTCAATGCCTCTTCATAGCCTTTCCTCAATATACTTTTTGATAGTAGTTGGCCTTTATAACTGTGCAGGTTTTTGAATTGCAGTGGCCCTTAGCTCCATTTTTCAGCTCTTATATTTGTGATCTTGCCTCATAACCACTGGATTCCTTCAGGGCCTATTCTTCTTCTGCGACGCCTTGCTGTGACTTTGGTTAATTCTTCTTACTGATGTGACATTAGAGTGACATGTGCCCATTGAAACCGCTACAGCTAGTTTCTCACTGGTTCCCCCTATTCCCATTCATCCTCTGCACTAACTGCAGACTGTGCGATACCAGAACTTAAAGGCATTGACTCCATGTGGGGATGTTGTTAGTAAAGCGGATGGAATGTCGATCTGGAGCCCCGGGAAGGAACAATGAGGTGCGTTTTAGAAACCTTTCCCGATCATATGGTATACCAGTCGCTGGGTTTCCCAAGCATGGTTTAGCTGTAGGAAGATTCCCTTCAACCTGGAGTGTTGGGACCCTTGGAATGAGTAGCATGAAGTATTGCATTAAACTTTCGGCAGTTGCTCACCAAAGCTCACCAATCCTCTCAGCCCCAAGTGTCCAGCCTTATGTCTTATCCAGCTGTGGGTTTATATGTGGTCAATCCAGGTTGCATCACAGCCCCTGAGCGAATTTTGTAAGAATTTTTCTCTCTTTCATTGTTTCAGCGTTTTGTTTTTAAAATTTATTTCTATAATGGGGTTTAGCTCATTTTCACTGCTGTGTTTGTGCCGCTCTGCACACACTTGATTCCCTTATGGAGATATATCAATACATGGGTTTTAAGATTCTTATTACTCAGATATATTTCTCTGCGGTGTATAGGGTGTGTTGAGGCCAGTTCATTGAGCAAGGTGTAGATCTTGTCTAATACCTATTTGGTTTATTGAACGGTATCTGTGCTAATTTCAAACTCTGGTTTTTTGCATCACCCCACCTCTCCTTTCCCCTTAAGCTGACATAAGTGTGTTTTCTAAATGTGAGACACTGTTCTGTTCTGTAATTCATTTCTTGTGCAGCCATATTTACCCTCCCTCTATAAGTGATATCTTATGATATGTTTCTTTTTCTGTTTGACTTATTTCAAGTAGTATTATGGGACCTAAATCCACTCTTTATCCTTCTACTAGCCTTATTACATTGATTTCATGGTGAAGAGATATTCCATTGTACATAAGTACCACATCTTCTTTATCCATTGTTCTCTTTCCTGGGATATTTAAGGTGTACTGAAGTTGAGGTTCTTGTAAACAGAGTAGCCCTAAACTGTGGTGTGCTTGTGTCTTGTTGATTTTTAGACTTCCCTAGATATACTCCCATGATTGGAAGTGTCCTATGCTCTGTAGCTCTGTTTTTTAGATGATTTAGGAACCACCATACACTTCTCCAGAGTGGCTCTCGGCAGTTCACACACTGCCCATCAGCGTATAAAGGCTCCCTGTTCTCCATGGCCTGTCCTGCATTTCTGGTTTTTACAATTTTTTAGGATGGCCCTTTTGACCGGTGGGAAGTGAGACTTCTTTGTTGTGCACATTTGCATTGCTTGCTTGCTTCGTTGCCCATAAAGTGCGTATGCGTTTTTTCCTGGATATAATCAGGAAAAAACGCATACGCCCTTTTGGGCCAACTGCATCATTGTCGAAATTCTGCCGCTTTTCATGTGCGTTAAAGACGAGTCCAATCTATCTCTTGAAATCTGTTTCTTGCAATTCTGTCTTGCATTCAGATCCTCTTCTTTGCCTTACCTCACATATTTTTGGACGTTAGTTTTCATTTATAACTCTGCAGGTTTGTGAATTGCAGTGACCCTGAGCTCCATTTTTTAAGTTGCTCTTTTGTGAACTGGCCTCAAACCCGCAGGATTGCTTCAGGCCCTATTTTGGCTCCGGCGAGGCAGGCTGAGCCTTTCTTTAATTCTTATTCTTAATGGGAAATTAGAGTGATATGTGCCCGTCCAAACCCCTACAACTATTCTCTCATTGGTTCCCCCTCTTCCCGTTCATCCTCCTCACAATTTGCAAAATGTGTGAAACAGAAGTTTAAATGTGCTGATTCTCCAAGTGGGGAGATTCTAAGTAGCGTGGCTGGAATGGTGAACAGGAGCACCAGGAGAGGATAAATGAGGTGCATTTTAGACACATCTCCCGATCACATGGTGTACAGTCCTCTGGGTTTTCCATGCATGTTTTAGCTGTAGGAAGATCCCTTGAACCTGCAGATTTGGGACCCATTGAATGGGTACCAGGTAGTATTACTTTAAAGGGTGTGCATTTCCTCACCCAACCTCACATTTCTCTTAGCGCAAACAGTTTCCAGCCTTATGTCTCATCCTGCTGTGGGTCTAGATGTGTTCAATCCATGTTGCATCACCGTCCCTGAGGAAAAGTTGTAAGAGGTTTTCTCTGTCTCTCTGTCGTTTATTTTTTTCAATTTATTACTATATTGGTTACAGCTGATTTTCAAAGCTCTGTTTCTTGCTGCTGTACATCCACTTGATTCACGTACAGAGAGACATCAATAAATTCTTTTTCAGATTCTTCCCAGTCGTATATATTCTTTTCCGGTGACTTGAGTGTGCTGAGTGCAGTTCTTTTAGCTACCGTGTAGGCCTTGTTGATTATCAGTTTGGTATTTGGAATGGTATCTTTGCTAATTTCAACCTCCTGGATGATGCCTCACCCCTCCCCACCTTTCCCGTTTAGCAGCCTTATGCGTGTTTTCTACATATTTGACTATGTTTTTGTTTTGTAATTTATTTCATGTGTAGCCATTTTGGATTCCACCTTTAAGTGATATCTTATGATATGTGTCTTTTTCTTTTTGAATTCTGTCACTTAGAATGATCATACGTAACTCCTCCGGAGTTGTTACAACTGGCCATATTTCATTGATTTCCAGGCTGAATAATATTCCACTCTACCTAAGTACCACATCTCTATCCATTTTTTCCCTCCAGAGACATTTAAGTTATATCCTAGTCGAGGATCTTTTAAACAGAGAGGGGGTAAACATTGGGGTGCCTGTGTCCTCTCGATTTTTGTTTTTCCCAAGATATACGCCCATGAGTGCAAGTGCCCTATGCTCTGTAGCTCATTTTTTAGATGCTTTAGTAAACACAATACACTTCTCCAGAATGGCCGTTGGCAATAAACATTTCCACTATAAGTCTCACAGGGCTCCCTCTTCTCGTTGCCCTGTCCTGCATTTCTGTTGTTTACGCTTTATGAGGATGGCTCTTCTGACTGATGCGAAGTGATATCTTTTGTAGTATTGACTTCCAGTGCCCACCTGTTTGGTTGGCTAAAAAAGTGTATGCCCTTTCCTTGAATATATACAGAAAAAAACGCATACACCCTTTTTGGCCAACTGCAATGTTGGCAATGTTCAGCTCCTTTTCTTGTGCTTAATGGCGAGTCCTTTCTACCTCCTCAAATCCCTTTCCTGCCATTCTCCCTTGCTTACAAGTCCTTTTCTCTGACTTTCCTCAAGACATTTTTCAGTGATGGATATTTTCAACTCTGCAGTTTTGTGAATTTTACTGCCCCTGAGTTCCATTGTTCAACTTGTGTTTATGGGAACTGGCCACAAAGCAGCGGGATTTCCTCAAGCCCTATACTGTTTCCATGGGCAACCATAGCCTTTGGTCAATTCGTCTTCCTGATTGGAAATTAGAGTGACATGTGCCTGTCTGAACACCTAGGACTTGTCTCTCATTGTTCCTCATCCTTCCGCTTCATCCTCTGGACAAATTCCAAACTGTACGCAACAGGATGTTGACAGTGCTGACATCTCCAAGTGGGGAGACTGTTAGTAAAGACGCTGGAGGGGTGAACCCGAGCACCAGGAGATGAGGAGATGAGATGCCTTTTCCAAACTCTTCCCGATCAGACGGTATACCATCCTCTGGGTGTGACAGACATGTTTTAGCAGTAGGAAGAGTCCCATTCATGTAAGGAGAACACCAGGGCTTTTTCAAAATCAGTGTCTCCCCGAAACCCAAACTGGGGAATTTTTTAAGCTACAGCTACACATATGTTCATTAAGGGCCTTGGGAAGTAGGCAGAGTCCAAACTTTAGATGATTGAAGTCTTCAGGGTCAGAAGCACTCACCACCAGCTTCCCTTAGGCTACACTTTAACTGTCATTGATAGATGATGTCAATAAAAATATCTATTCTTTTTCAGATTATTTCCCCTTATAGATTATTGCAAAATGTTGAGTGTAGTTCCCTGTGCTATACAGTAGTTCCTTGTTGATGATCTATTTTATACATAGCAGTGTGTATGTGTTAATCCCAAACTGTTAATTTATCCCTCCTCCCACCTTTCCCCTTTGGTAATAATAAATTATAAGATTTTATACTTCTCAGAAATGGGGGAGCTGAAAGAGAGGTATCATTTTCAATGGAAAAGCATTTAAAACAAGATTGAAGGTTTAACCAAGATTATTAGATGTACATCCTTGGAAAGAAATCACTTCATTTCTCTAATATTGACCTGACAAATAAGACAAACCTTTTCACTGAACTTGCTTATAATAAAGTGATGGAAATATCAAATGGAAGTGTTAGAAACATCTTATTTTACCCGAGCCTTATACACTGTTCTATGTTAACTACAGTTTGGCTCACACATCTGTTCATTGAGGTTACAATAGTCTCAATTTCTGTTACTGATCCTCCAGAGTGGACCCCAACAAGTGTCCCCCTGCCCAGTGTCATTGGGGCCAACAGATCGAGACTGAGTTTGGTTCACAAGCAAAGGAAACTTTATATTTTGATCAGAGAATGGAGAGGTGAGAGCATGCACTACCCCGTGGGCTGTGGGCTGGGCTGCTGTGTAGAGATCCTGTCAGAGTCAGTGGGAGGGAGGGAGGGGGCGGAGCTCTTGAGGGCCGGGTTGGCTGTAGCTCAGGCTCTATATCGTGGAGTCTGCACTGGGCCCCAGGAGCTGAGGTGTCGACCCAGCCATTCTGCACTAGGAAATCTGGTCTGAAGTGCCGGGTGTGGAACCTCTGCATGCGGGACCCTAGGAGCACGTGAAATTAGACAAAGCACAAAGGATAAAAAAGGTTAGACTTGACTTTATTGCCCAGATTCTATTTTTATCTCTCAGGGATTTTTAATGGGCTTTGCTGGGGACAAATCCCTCCTCTGCCTTTTGTCCCGTTCCTCATTCTTGGAGTGCTGAGGGTGCAGACCCTTCTTCTGTAACTGCTGAGTGCTGAGTTGGGAGCCCTCATACCCTGGGGCGAGGGTCAGAGCTTCTCCCCAGCAGCCTCCCGGTGACGTTGATTGTCCCCAGGACCCCTGCCTCCCTGCTCGTCCACCTGAGCACCAGCATTGGAAGTGTTATAGATTCTAATGACCTTTAAGGGTCCAGGAAAGAGATGTGCAGAGACGCTGTGGGGGCCGGTTTCACCCCGCCCCACATTTGTTCGGCCACCTTAGGCTGACCGTTTCTGCCAGCCTAGATGCTCTGACCAGTAGTCTGCGCTTTCTTCAATTAGGCCCCTGAATTAACGTACAAACAGCACCAGGTGTCAGAGCCCTGCCCGCTCAACTCCCAGACAGTCCAGGGTCAGTAGTGATCAAGGACCATGATGGCTACTGAGTCAACAGCCTTTTGAAGTAAACAGGAGTCCAGCCGGTCTTATTGGCCACCATCATCATGGTGTCTGTAGGCTTTTCTATGGTGACAGTGTGGTATACTGTTCCCCTGCCAAGATTATTAGTTCCCCTCTGGGTGCAGTAAGTCCTGCAAGCAGTAGTCTACTCTTTTGGGACACACTCTTGTTGTTTTATGAGAGAAACTCCAGGTCAAGTGATGTTCACACGAGTCGTCATGGTGCCCTGTTGCCCCCGGTTACCTCTCTGGATGTTGGAGTTGGAGGGCCTCCACACTCGAGGTTGGTGTGCCCACGGAGCGAACCCTGCAACTTCAGGGCATGGTTGGTGGTTAGGATCACCACGTGGGGTCCTTTTCCCTTAGGAGGGAGGTGGCCTTTTGGGCTGCTGATTTCCAGGTTTTTAGATACCGCCAGTATCTTGGCCAGATGTGGCAGTGGGCCAAGCCCCTTAGTGACCGTAGTTTATCCTACCTGGATGGCATTCTTGCATTGTTCCATTTCAAGTGGTCCCAGTTTTTACACTAATTCTCCAATGGCGATTCACCTTTCACCGGGAATGTAAAGGTCAAAGGGTTTAGCTAAATTAGGGAGTTCCAGGGCAAGGGTCTGAATTGACTGCTCTTTCCATTCTTGAAAGGCCACTTCTGGATTCTATTCAAAAGGATCATCATCTTTTCCTTTCAGTGTTTCATATAGAGGCCCAGCTAGTAGACTGTAGTTAGGGATCCAGAAGCAGCAAACCCTGGCCTCCCCAGGAACCCCTAAGCTGTCTTCTAGTTTTAGAAAGGGGTAAGGCTGAAAATGGTTTCTTCCCTTTCCTGGGATGGGCTTCTCCGACCTTCTGTGAGAATGAAGCCCAGGCAGGTCACTGCAGTCTGTGATATTTGAGCTTTTTCTTGGACAACTTCTATCCTTTATTGGCTTGGTAGTTCAGAGGCCTCCTTAGTAGGGCTGGCGATCAGAATGTCGTCTGCATATTGAAGGAGCGTTTCCTTTTCCAGAGGTAGAACTTTTAGGTCTTTAGCTAAGTTTTCCCCAAAGATGGTGTGGGAATTTTTGCACCCTTGGGGCCAGACGGCCCGGAAGTATTGTTTTAGTTGTATGTTGAGTCCTGCCACTCACAAGCCAAAATTTCTTGTGACTCTGGGACTAATGGAATACAAAAGAAGGCATCATTGAAGACTAATACAGAATACCATGTCCTGGTGGTTGGTAGAATGACCAGCAGGGTGTAGGAATTAGGAGCAACTGGAGGTATATCCTCGGTGGCTTCACTGACTGTCCTGACATCCTTTACCAGGTCCCCAGCGGCCCATGGGGCTCTCGTGGTCAGACCAATCCCAGAATATGGAGCTCACCTGGGCAGGTACCCCACCCCCACCCCAGCCCACGGGGCTCTCGTGGTCAGGCCCCTCCCAGGATACAGAGCTACCCTTGCAGGTACCGTGGCAGGGCTGGGCACACAGGAACCGTGCACATAGCCCTCATTGCAGAGCACCCCCAGCTCACCTGTCGCTCAGAGCTGACACAGAGCACCTCAGAGCAGGACTTGAACTAACAAACAGCAGCTGCGACAGGTCTGTGACCCTGGGCATCACTCCGTGAGGCCTTCCTCCACCTGGTCTTCCAGAGACTTCCACTGCACCCGGGGCACCAGGCCTCTGTCTCCAACCACCACCCACCCCTCCTCTCCCTGACTCCTGGGTTCCTCTCATTAGGAGAGGGTTTTCTTGAAGTTGTCTCCCACTCATGGGCCAGATAAAATGATTAGAAAACAAGCCAAAACTGCAGCCCCTTGTCTATCCTGACTCTCAGGAGCCCACACCTGTTCCTTGGACCTGGCCGGTTCAGCAAGTTCCATTTTCTGCAACTGTGAGCCCCTGAGGGGTGATGATTGGCTGACCTGGGCAGCCTTACCGTGCCGGCCAGCCCTCCCCAGGTGTGCCTGGGTTGAGATCAATATAAATACCACTCCAGGCAGCAAGAGCCCCTGCAGCCGTGCCTGACGCCATTTTCTCTGCCCTGTCAGCAGTCTCGGGGCTGGGCTGGTGGGAGGGAGTGAGAGGCCACAGCTTTGTGGGTGGCCCAGTGTGAGTGGGGCTCTGCTGGACTTTCTGCAGCAGTTGCCAGGCTGCCACCTGCTAAAGAAGAGGATGTGTCACCCATACCTGCTGCTGGAATTTCTCCCTGGGCAGAGGTGAGGAAGGAAAAAAGCAGTGGGGGCAGGGACAGGACGGGTATCTCAGGCAGGGCAATGGAAATCTTCCAGAAGAGCACCCAAGCCAGGACCATCCTGGCTGGCCTGCAGGCACCAAGTCGGCCGGCATGCTGTCACTCGTGTGGCTCTATGGCCCTTCCTCTAGGCTTTCAAGTCCTTGTATATATTCAGGTGTTTTACCTGGGACGGGTGGGAATAGTTCAGCAGCAACTGGCCTGGGGCTCAGCTCACGTTTACTCACAGATGCCTCGGCACGGTGCCCCAGCTTTGCAATGAGGACGCTTGTTGCGTGGGGGCTGCTGGCTGAATGGGAGACGATTCCCCACCACTGACCAACTTCAGAATTGTTTACAACTGGAGCAAGTGCCCTGATACGGTTTTCCTCTGTGTAACTGGTGGGTTCTGTGTTTTTTTCTCTTTTTCGTTTTTGGTTCAAGGTAGATTTTATTCCTCTTTTTTGTATTTACAGATATAAGCATGGAAATAATTTATTCATATAAATACATGTATGTGCAGGGAATAATTGTTTTTTCTGTTTTATTTTTTAAATTTTATTTCTTTTTAATTTTGAATTTTATTTTATATTTTTATACAGCAGGTTCTTATTGGTTATCTATTTTATACATATAAATGTATACATGCCAATCCCAGTCTCTCAACTCCTCCCACCACCACCCCCCCAACAGCTTTCCCCCCTTGTTGTCCATACGTTTGTTGTCTACATCTGTTGCTCTATTTACGCCTTGCAAAATGGTTAATCTGTACAGTTTTTCTAGGTTCCACATATATGCATGAATACACAAGATTTGTTTTTCTCTTTCTGACTTACTTCACTCTGTATGACAGTCTCTAGATCCATCGACGTCTCTACAAATGACCCAGTTTCATTCCTTTTCATGGCTTAGTAATATTCCATTTTATATATGTACCACAGCTTTATGCATTCGTCTGTCTGTGGGCATTTAGGTTGCTTCCATTACCTCGATATTGTAAATAGTGATGCAATGAACATTGCGGTGAATGACTCTTTTTGATTTATGGTTTTGTCTGGGTATATGTCCAGTACTGGGATTGCTGTATCATATGGTAATTCTATTGTTAGTTTCTTAAGAAATTCCATATTGTTCTCCATAATGACTGTATCAATTTATATTCCCAACAATAGGGGAAGAGGGTTCCTTTTCTCCACACCCTTTCCAGCATTTTTTGTTTGTAGATTTTCTATGATGCCTATTCTACCAGGTGTGAGGTGATACCTCATTGTTGAATCCATTTCGTTGAGCAAGGGGTAGGTCTTGTCTATTCCATATTTGGCTTATGGAACGGTATCTGTGCTAATTTCAAACTCTGCTTTTATGCAGCACCCCAACTCACCTTCCCACTTAAGCAGGCATAAGTTGGTTTTCTAAACTTGAGACCCTGTTCTGTTTTGTAATTCAGTTCATGTGTAGCCAAGTTCACATTCCGTGTATTAGTGATATCTTATGATGTTTCTTTTTCTGTGTGACTTATTTCACTTAGAATCATCGTGCCTCAATCCACTCATTATGCTGGTACGGGCCTGCTGACATAGATTTCATTGCTGAGTGGTATTCTGTTGTACATAAGTACCGCAACTTCTTTATGCATTATTTGCTCTCTGGGATATTTAACTTGCGCCGTAGAAGAGATTCCTGTAAAAAGAGCCGTCCCAAATTTTGGGGTGGCTGTGTCTTTTAGATTTTAATTTCCCTAAGCTATAGGACCATAAGTGGAAGTGCCCTAGGCTCTGTTGCTTTGTTTTATAGATGTTTCAGGAAACACCATACACTTCTCCCGAGTGTCTGTTGGCAATTTACATCCCGCCCACCAGCATAACAAGGCTCCCAGTTCTCCATGGCCTGTCCTGCCTTTCTGGATTTTACACTTTTTTCAGATGGCCCTTTTGACCGGGGGGAAGTGAGACTTCATTGTAGTGCAGATTTCCTTTGCAAGCTTGCTTGGTTGGCCAAAAAGGGCGTATGCGTTTTTTCCTGAATATATTCAGGAAAAAACGCATACGCCCTTTTTGGCCAAGTGCATCATTGTGGACGTTCTGCCTCTTTTCCTATGCTTTCAATGCAATTCCAGTCTACCTCCTGAAATCGGTTTCCAGCAATTCTGCCCCGCTTTCAAGTCCTCTTGGCAGCCTTACTTCGGTATATTTTTGGACGATAGCTGTCATTTATAACTCTGCAGGTTTGTGAATTACAGTGCCCCTGAGCTCCTTTCTTCAACTCGCTTTCTTTTGAGCTGGCCGCAACACCGCAGGATGGCTTCAGGCCCTAATCTGGTTCCGGCACGGCACGCTGAGCCTTTGGTTAATTCCTCTTCCTGGTGGGAAATGAGAGTTAAATTTGCCCGTCCAGACACCTCCAGCTAGTCTCTCATTGGTTCTCCCTATTCCTGTTCATCTTCCGCAGAAATTGCAAACTGGGCCAAACAGGAGGTTAAAGGGACTGACTCTCCAAGTCGGGAGAGTGTTAGTGAAGCGTCTGGAATGTTGCACCCGAGTACCAGGGTTCGAAGACTGAGACATATTTGAACACGTCTCCCGATCACACGGTTGATCATACTCTAGGTTCCACATGCATGTTTTAGCTGAAGGAAGAATACCTTAAACCTGGGTAGTTGAAACCCGTGGAATGGGTACCATGCAATATGACTTCAAAGGGTCTTCATTTGCTCACCGAACCTCTCCAGTCCTATCACTGCTGCGTTTATGCCCCTGTACACACGCTTGATTCTCTTTTGGAGACATAGCAATCCATAGGTTTTAAGATACTTACTAGTCAGGTACATTCTTAGGCGTTTAATATGGGGTGTTGAGTCCATTTCGTTGAGCAAGGAGTAGCTCTTGTCTATTCCATATTTGGCTTAAGGAACTTTATCTGTGCTCATTTCAATCTCTGGTTTTATGCAGCACCCCAACTCACCTTTCCCCTTAAGCAAGCATAAGTTGGTTTTCTAAATTTGAGACCCTGTTCTGTTCTGTAATTCAGTTCCTGTGTAGCCAAGTTTACGTTCCGTGTATTACTGATATCTTATGATGTTTCTTTTTCTGTGTGACTTATTTCAGTTAGAATCATCATACCTGAATCCACTCATTATGCTGCTAAGGGCCTGATGACATAGATTTCATTGCTGAGTGATATTGCTTTGTAAGTAAATACCACAACTTCTTTATCCATTTTTCACTTTCTGCGATGTTGAACTTGTACTGTAAACGAGGTTCTTGTAAACAGAGGCGTCCCAAACTTTGGGGTGGCTGTGTCTTTTTGATTTTAATTTCCCTAAGCTATAGGACCATAAGTGGAAGTGCCCTAGGCTCTGTTGCTTTGTTTTTTAGATGTTTCAGGAAACACCATACACTTCTCCCGAGTGTCTGTTGGCAATTTACATCCCGCCCATCAGCATAACAAGGCTCCCAGTTCTCCATGGCCTGTCCTGCCTCTCTGGATTTTACACTTTTTTCAGATGGCCCTTTTGACCGGGGGGAAGTGAGACTTCATTGTAGTGCAGATTACCTTTGCAAGCTTGCTTGGTTGGCCAAAAAGGGCGTATGCGTTTTTTCTTGAATATATTTTCCTGAATATATTCAGGAATATATTCAGGAAATATATTTTCCTGAATATATTTTCCTGAATATATTCAGGAAAAAACGCATACGCCCTTTTTGGCCAAGTGCATCATTGTGGACATTCTGCCTCTTTTCCTATGCTTTCAATGCAATTCCAGTCTACCTCCTGAAATCGGTTTCCTGCAATTCTGCCCCGCTTTCAAGTCCTCTTGGCAGCCTTACTTCAGTATATTTTTGGACGATAGCTGTCATTTATAACTCTGCAGGTTTGTGAATTACAGTGCCCCTGAGCTCCTTTCTTCAACTCGCTTTCTTGTGAGCTGGCCGCAACACCGCAGGATGGCTTCAGGCCCTAATCTGGTTACGGCACGGCACGCTGAGCCTTTGGTTATTTCCTCTTCCTGGTGGGAAATGAGAGTTAAATTTGCCCGTCCAGACACCTCCAGCTAGTCTCTCATTGGTTCTCCCTATTCCTGTTCATCTTCCGCAGAAATTGCAAACTGGGTCAAACAGGAGATTAAAGGCGCTGACTCTCCAAGTGGGGAGAGTGTTAGTAAAGCGTCTGGAATGTTGCACCCGAGTACCAGGGGAGGAAAACTGAGACATATTTGAACACGTCTCCCGTTCACATGGTTGATCATACTCTGGGTTCCACATGCATGTTTTAGCTGAAGGAAGAATACCTTAAACCTGGAGATTTGAGACCCTTGGAATGGGTACCATGCAATATGACTTCAAAGGGTCTTCATTTGCTCACCGAACTTCTCCAATCCTATGACTGCTGCGTTTATGCCCCTGTACACACACGCTTGATTCTCTTTTGGAGACATAGCAATCCATGGGTTTTAAGATACTTACTAGTCAGGTATATTCTTAGGCGTTAAATATGGGGTGTTGAGTCCATTTCGTTGAGCAAGGAGTAGCTCTTGTCTATTCCATATTTGGCTTAAGGAACTTTATCTGTGCTCATTTCAATCTCTGGTTTTATGCAGCACCCCAACTCACCTTTCCCCTTAAGCAAGCATAAGTTGGTTTTCTAAATTTGAGACCCTGTTCTGTTCTGTAATTCAGTTCCTCAGTAGCCAAGTTTACATTCCGTGTATTACTGCTATTTTATGATGTTTCATTTTCTGTGTGACTTATTTCAGTTAGAATCATCGTACCTGAATCCACTCATTATGCTGCTACGGGCCTGATGACATAGATTTCATTGCTGAGTGTTACTGCATTGTACGTAAGTACCACAAGTTCTTTATCCATTTTTCACTTTCTGTGATATTGAACTTGTACGGTAAACGAGGTTCTTGTAAACAGAGGCGTCCCAAACTTTGGGGTGGCTGTGTCTTTTTGATTTTAATTTCCCTAAGCTATAGGACCATAAGTGGAAGTGCCCTAGGCTCTGTTGCTTTGTTTTTTAGATGTTTCAGGAAACACCATACACTTCTCCTGAGTGTCTGTTGGCAATTTACATCCCGCCCATCAGCATAACAAGGCTCCCAGTTCTCCATGGCCTGTCCTGCCTTTCTGGATTTTACACTTTTTTCAGATGGCCCTTTTGACCGGGGGGAAGTGAGACTTCATTGTAGTGCAGGTTTCCTTTGCAAGCTTGCTTGGTTGGCCAAAAAGGGCGTATGCGTTTTTTCCTGAATATATTCAGGAAAAAACGCATACGCCCTTTTTGGCCAAGTGCATCATTGTGGACGTTCTGCCTCTTTTCCTATGCTTTCAATGCAATTGCAGTCTACCTCCTGAAATCGTTTTCCTGCAATTCTGCCCCGCTTTCAAGTCCTCTTGGCAGCCTTACTTCAGTATATTTTTGGACGATAGCTGTCATTTATAACTCTGCAGGTTTGTGAATTACAGTGCCCCTGAGCTCCTTTCTTCAACTCGCTTTCTTGTGACCTGGCCGTAACACCGCAACATGGCTTCAGGCCCTAATCTGGTTCCGGCACGGCACGCTGAGCCATTGGTTAATTCCTCTTCCTGGTGGGAATGAGAGTTAAATTTGCCCGTCCAGACACCTCCAGCTAATCTCTCATTGGTTCTCGCTATTCCTGTTCATCTTCCGCAGAATTTGCAAACTGGGCCAAACAGGAGGTTAAAGGGACTGACTCTCCAAGTCGGGAGAGTGTTAGTAAAGCGTTTGGAATGTTGCACCCGACTACCAGGGTACTAAAACTGAGACATATTTGAACACGTCTCCCGTTCACACGGTTGATCATACTCTAGGTTCCACATGCATGTTTTAGCTGAAGGAAGAATACCTTAAACCTGGGTAGTTGAAACCCGTGGAATGGGTACCATGCAATATGACTTCAAAGGGTCTTCATTTGCTCACCGAACCTCTCCAATCCTATCACTGCTGCGTTTATGCCCCTGTACACACGCTTGATTCTCTTTCGGAGACATAGCAATCCATAGGTTTTAAGATACTTACTAGTCAGGTACATTCTTAGGCGTTTAATATGCGGTGTTGAATCCATTTCGTTGAGCAAGAGTAGCTCTTGTCTATTCCATATTTAGCTTAAGGAACTTTATCTGTGCTCATTTCAATCTCTGGTTTTATGCAGCACCCCAATTCACCTTTCCCCTTAAGCAAGCATAAGTTGGTTTTCTAAATTTGAGACCCTGTTCTGTTCTGTAATTCAGTTCCTGAGTAGCCAAGTTTACATTCCGTGTATTACTGATATCTTATGATGTTTCTTTTTCTGTGTGACTTATTTCAGTTAGAATCATCATACCTGAATGCACTCATTGTGCTGCTAAGGGCCTGAAGACATAGATTTCATTGCTGAGTGATATTGCTTTGTAAGTAAATACCACAACTTCTTTATCCATTTTTCACTTTCTGCGATGTTGAACTTGTACTGTAAACGAGGTTCTTGTAAACAGAGCCGTTCCAAACTTTGGGGTGGCTGTGTCTTTTTGATTTTAATTTCCCTAAGCTATAGGACCATAAGTGGAAGTGCCCTAGGCTCTGTTGCTTTGTTTTTTAGATGTTTCAGGAAACACCATACACTTCTCCCGAGTGTCTGTTGGCAATTTACATCCCGCCCATCAGCATAACAAGGTTCCCAGTTCTCCATGGCCTGTCCTGCCTTTCTGGATTTTACACTTTTTCAGATGGCCCTTTTGACCAGGGGGAAGTGAGACTTCATTGTAGTGCAGATTTCCTTTGCAAGCTTGCTTGGTTGGCCAAAAAGGGCGTATGCGTTTTTTCCTGAATATATTCAGGAAAAAACGCATACGCCCTTTTTGGCCAAGTGCATCATTGTGGACGTTCTGCCTCTTTTCCTATGCTTTCAATGCAATTCCAGTCTACCTCCTAAAATCGGTTTCCTGCAATTCTGCCCCGCTTTCAAGTCCTCTTGCCAGCCTTACTTCAGTATATTTTTGGACGATAGCTGTCATTTATAACTCTGCAGGTTTGTGAATTACAGTGCCCCTGAGCTCCTTTCTTCAACTCGCTTTCTTGTGAGCTGGCCGCAACACCGCAGGATGGCTTCAGGCCCTAATCTGGTTCCGGCACGGCACGCTGAGCCTTTGGTTATTTCCTCTTCCTGGTGGGAAATGAGAGTTAAATTTGCCCGTCCAGACACCTCCAGCTAGTCTCTCATTGGTTCTCCCTATTCCTGTTCATCTTCCGCAGAAATTGCAAACTGGGTCAAACAGGAGATTAAAGGCGCTGACTCTCCAAGTGGGGAGAGTGTTAGTAAAGCGTCTGGAATGTTGCACCCGAGTACCAGGGGAGGAAAACTGAGACATATTTGAACACGTCTCCCGTTCACATGGTTGATCATACTCTGGGTTCCACATGCATGTTTTAGCTGAAGGAAGAATACCTTAAACCTGGAGATTTGAGACCCTTGGAATGGGTACCATGCAATATGACTTCAAAGGGTCTTCATTTGCTCACCGAACTTCTCCAATCCTATGACTGCTGCGTTTATGCCCCTGTACACACACGCTTGATTCTCTTTTGGAGACATAGCAATCCATGGGTTTTAAGATACTTACTAGTCAGGTATATTCTTAGGCGTTAAATATGGGGTGTTGAGTCCATTTCGTTGAGCAAGGAGTAGCTCTTGTCTATTCCATATTTGGCTTAAGGAACTTTATCTGTGCTCATTTCAATCTCTGGTTTTATGCAGCACCCCAACTCACCTTTCCCCTTAAGCAAGCATAAGTTGGTTTTCTAAATTTGAGACCCTGTTCTGTTCTGTAATTCAGTTCCTGAGTAGCCAAGTTTACATTCCGTGTATTACTGATATCTTATGATGTTTCTTTTTCTGTGTGACTTATTTCAGTTAGAATCATCGTACCTGAATCCACTCATTATGCTGCTACGGGCCTGATGACATAGATTTCATTGCTGAGTGATACTGCATTGTACGTAAGTACCACAAGTTCTTTATCCATTTTTCACTTTCTGTGATATTGAACTTGTACGGTAAACGAGGTTCTTGTAAACAGAGGCGTCCCAAACTTTGGGGTGGCTGTGTCTTTTTGATTTTAATTTCCCTAATCTATAGGACCATAAGTGGAAGTGCCCTAGGCTCTGTTGCTTTGTTTTTTAGATGTTTCAGGAAACACCATACACTTCTCCCGAGTGTCTGTTGGCAATTTACATCCCGCCCATCAGCATAACAAGGCTCCCAGTTCTCCATGGCCTGTCCTGCCTTTCTGGATTTTACACTTTTTTCAGATGGCCCTTTTGACCGGGGGGAATTGAGACTTCATTGTAGTGCAGATTTCCTTTGCAAGCTTGCTTGGTTGGCCCAAAAGGGCGTATGCGTTTTTTCCTGAATATATTCAGGAAAAAAAAGGATACGCCCTTTTTGGCCAAGTGCATCATTGTGGACGTTCTGCCTCTTTTCCTATGCTTTCAATGCAATTCCAGTCTACCTCCTGAAATCGGTTTCCTGCAATTCTGTCCCGCATTCAAGTCCTCTTGGCAGCCTTACTTCAGTATATTTTTGGACGATAGCTGTCATTTATAACTCTGCAGGTTTGTGAATTACAGTGCCCCTGAGCTCCTTTCTTCAACTCGCTTTCTTGTGAGCTGGCCGCAACACCGCAGGATGGCTTCAGGCCCTAATCTGGTTCCGGCATGGCACGCTGAGCCTTTGGTTATTTCCTCTTCCTGGTGGGAAATGAGAGTTAAATTTGCCCGTCCAGACACCTCCAGCTAGTCTCTCATTGGTTCTCGCTATTCCTGTTCATCTTCCGCAGAAATTGCAAACTGGGCCAAACAGGAGGTTAAAGGGACTGACTCTCCAAGTCGGGAGAGTGTTAGTAAAGCGTCTGGAATGTTGCACCCGAGTACCAGGGTACGAAAACTGAGACATATTTGAACACGTCTCCCGATCACATGGTTGATCATACTCTGGGTTCCATATGCATGTTTTCGCTGAAGGAAGATACCTTAAACCTGGGTAGTTGAAACCCGTGGAATGCGTACCATGCAATATGACTTCAAAGGGTCTTCATTTGATCACCGAACCTCTCCAATCCTATCACTGCTGCGTTTATGCCCCTGTACACATGCTTGATTCTCTTTCGGAGACATAGCAGTCCATAGGTTTTAATATACTTACTAGTCAGGTACATTCTTAGGCGTTTAATATGCGGTGTTGAGTCCATTTCGTTGAGCAAGGAGTAGCTCTTGTCTACTCCATATTTGGCTTAAGGAACTTTATCTGTGCTCATTTCAATCTCTGGTTTTATGCAGCACCCCAACTCACCTTTACCCTTAAGCAAGCATAAGTTGGTTTTCTAAATTTGAGACCCTGTTCTGTTCTGTAATTCCGTTCCTCTGTAGCCAAGTTTACATTCCGTGTATTAGTGATATCTTATGATGTTTCTTTTTCTGTGTGACTTATTTCAGTTAGAATCATACCTGAATCCACTCATTGTGCTGCTACGGGCCTGATGACATAGATTTCATTGCTGAGTGATATTGCTTTGTAAGTAAATACCACAACTTCTTTATCCATTTTTCACTTTCTGCGATGTTGAAATTGTACTGTAAACGAGGTTCCTGTAAACAGAGCCGTTCCAAACTTTGGGGTGGCTGTGTCTTTTTGATTTTAATTTCCCTAAGCTGTAGGACCATAAGAGGAAGTGCCTTAGGCTCTGTTGCTTTGTTTTTTAGATGTTTCAGGAAACACCATACACTTCTCCCGAGTGTCTGTTGGCAATTTACATCCCGCCCATCAGCATAACAAGGCTCCCAGTTCTCCATGGCCTGTCCTGCCTTTCTGGATTTTACACTTTTTTCAGATGGCCCTTTTGACCGGGGGGAAGTGAGACTTCATTGTAGTGCAGATTTCCTTTGCAAGCTTGCTTGGTTGGCCAAAAAGGGCGTATGCGTTTTTTCCTGAATATATTCAGGAAAAAACGCATACGCCCTTTTTGGCCAAGTGCATCATTGTGGACGTTCTGCCTCTTTTCCTATGCTTTCAATGCAATTCCAGTCTACCTCCTGAAATCGGTTTCCTGCAATTCTGCCCCGCTTTCAAGTCCTCTTGGCAGCCTTACTTCAGTATATTTTTGGACGATAGCTGTCATTTATAACTCTGCAGGTTTGTGAATTACAGTGCCCCTGAGCTCCTTTCTTCAACTCGCTTTCTTGTGAGCTGGCCGCAACACCGCAGGATGGCTTCAGGCCCTAATCTGGTTCCGGCACGGCACGCTGAGCCTTTGGTTATTTCCTCTTCCTGGTGGGAAATGAGAGTTAAATTTGCCCGTCCAGACACCTCCAGCTAGTCTCTCATTGGTTCTCCCTATTCCTGTTCATCTTCCGCAGAAATTGCAAACTGGGTCAAACAGGAGATTAAAGGCGCTGACTCTCCAAGTGGGGAGAGTGTTAGTAAAGCGTCTGGAATGTTGCACCCGAGTACCAGGGGAGGAAAACTGAGACATATTTGAACACGTCTCCCGTTCACATGGTTGATCATACTCTGGGTTCCACATGCATGTTTTAGCTGAAGGAAGAATACCTAAAACCTGGAGATTTGAGACCCTTGGAATGGGTACCATGCAATATGACTTCAAAGGGTCTTCATTTGCTCACCGAACCTCTCCAATCCTATCACTGCTGCGTTTATGCCCCTGTACACATGCTTGATTCTCTTTTGGAGACATAGCAATCCATGGGTTTTAAGATACTTACTAGTCAGGTATATTCTTAGGCGTTTAATATGGGGTGTTGAGTCCATTTCGTTGAGCAAGGAGTAGCTCTTGTCTATTCCATATTTGGCTTAAGGAACTTTATCTGTGCTCATTTCAATCTCTGGTTTTATGCAGCACCCCAACTCACCTTTCCCCTTAAGCAAGCATAAGTTGGTTTTCTAAATTTGAGACCCTGTTCTGTTCTGTAATTCAGTTCCTGAGTAGCCAAGTTTACATTCCGTGTATTACTGATATCTTATGATGTTTCTTTTTCTGTGTGACTTATTTCAGTTAGAATCATCGTACCTGAATCCACTCATTGTGCTGCTACAGGCCTGATGACATAGATTTCATTGCTGAGTGATACTGCATTGTACGTAAGTACCACAAGTTCTTTATCCATTTTTCACTTTCTGTGATATTGAACTTGTACGGTAAACGAGGTTCTTGTAAACAGAGGCGTCCCAAACTTTGGGGTGGCTGTGTCTTTTTGATTTTAATTTCCCTAAGCTGTAGGACCATAAGTGGAAGTGCCCTAGGCTCTGTTGCTTTGTTTTTTAGATGTTTCAGGAAACACCATACACTTCTCCCGAGTGTCTGTTGGCAATTTACATCCCGCCCATCAGCATAACAAGGCTCCCAGTTCTCCATGGCCTGTCCTGCCTTTCTGGATTTTACACTTTTTTCAGATGGCCCTTTTGACCGGGGGGAAGTGAGACTTCATTGTAGTGCAGATTTCCTTTGCAAGCTTGCTTGGTTGGCCCAAAAGGGCGTATGCGTTTTTTCCTGAATATATTCAGGAAAAAAAAGGATACGCCCTTTTTGGCCAAGTGCATCATTGTGGACGTTCTGCCTCTTTTCCTATGCTTTCAATGCAATTCCAGTCTACCTCCTGAAATCGGTTTCCTGCAATTCTGCCCCGCTTTCAAGTCCTCTTGGCAGCCTTACTTCAGTATATTTTTGGACGATAGCTGTCATTTATAACTCTGCAGGTTTGTGAATTACAGTGCCCCTGAGCTCCTTTCTTCAACTCGCTTTCTTTTGAGCTGGCCGCAACACCGCAGGATGGCTTCAGGCCCTAATCTGGTTCCGGCACGGCACGCTGAGCCTTTGGTTAATTCCTCTTCCTGGTGGGAAATGAGAGTTAAATTTGCCCGTCCAGACACCTCCAGCTAGTCTCTCATTGGTTCTCGCTATTCCTGTTCATCTTCCGCAGAAATTGCAAACTGGGCCAAACAGGAGGTTAAAGGGACTGACTCTCCAAGTCGGGAGAGTGTTAGTAAAGCGTCTGGAATGTTGCACCCGAGTACCAGGGTACGAAAACTGAGACATATTTGAACACGTCTCCCGATCACATGGTTGATCATACTCTGGGTTCCATATGCATGTTTTCGCTGAAGGAAGATACCTTAAACCTGGGTAGTTGAAACCCGTGGAATGCGTACCATGCAATATGACTTCAAAGGGTCTTCATTTGATCACCGAACCTCTCCAATCCTATCACTGCTGCGTTTATGCCCCTGTACACATGCTTGATTCTCTTTCGGAGACATAGCAGTCCATAGGTTTTAATATACTTACTAGTCAGGTACATTCTTAGGCGTTTAATATGCGGTGTTGAGTCCATTTCGTTGAGCAAGGAGTAGCTCTTGTCTACTCCATATTTGGCTTAAGGAACTTTATCTGTGCTCATTTCAATCTCTGGTTTTATGCAGCACCCCAACTCACCTTTACCCTTAAGCAAGCATAAGTTGGTTTTCTAAATTTGAGACCCTGTTCTGTTCTGTAATTCAGTTCCTCTGTAGCCAAGTTTACATTCCGTGTATTAGTGATATCTTATGATGTTTCTTTTTCTGTGAGACTTATTTCAGTTAGAATCATACCTGAATCCACTCATTGTGCTGCTACGGGCCTGATGACATAGATTTCATTGCTGAGTGATATTGCTTTGTAAGTAAATACCACAACTTCTTTATCCATTTTTCACTTTCTGCGATGTTGAACTTGTACTGTAAACGAGGTTCCTGTAAACAGAGCTGTTCCAAACTTTGGGGTGGCTGTGTCTTTTTTATTTTAATTTCCCTAAGCTGTAGGACCATAAGAGGAAGTGCCTTAGGCTCTGTTGCTTTGTTTTTTAGATGTTTCAGGAAACACCATACACTTCTCCCGAGTGTCTGTTGGCAATTTACATCCCGCCCATCAGCATAACAAGGCTCCCAGTTCTCCATGGCCTGTCCTGCCTTTCTGGATTTTACACTTTTTTCAGATGGCCCTTTTGACCGGGGGAAGTGAGACTTCATTGTAGTGCAGATTTCCTTTGCAAGCTTGCTTGGTTGGCCAAAAAGGGCGTATGCGTTTTTTCCTGAATATATTCAGGAAAAAACTCATACGCCCTTTTTGGCCAAGTGCATCATTGTGGACGTTCTGCCTCTTTTCCTATGCTTTCAATGCAATTCCTGTCTACGTCCTGAAATCGGTTTCCTGCAATTCTGCCCCGCTTTCAAGTCCTCTTGGCAGCCTTACTTCAGTATATTTTTGGACGATAGCTGTCATTTATAACTCTGCAGGTTTGTGAATTACAGTGCCCCTGAGCTCCTTTCTTCAATCCCTTTCTTGTGACCTGGCCGCAACACCACAGGATGGCTTCAGGCCCTAATCTGGTTCTGGCACGGCACGCTGAGCCTTTGGTTAATTCCTCTTCCTGGTGGGAAATGAGAGTTAAATTTGCCCGTCCAGACACCTCCAGCTAGTCTCTCATTGATTCTCGCTATTCCTGTTCATCTTCCGCAGAAATTGCAAACTGGGCCAAACAGGAGGTTAAAGGGACTGACTCTCCAAGTCGGGAGAGTGTTAGTAAAGCGTCTGGAATGTTGCACCCGAGTACCAGGGGAGGAAAACTGAGACATATTTGAACACGTCTCCCGATCACATGGTTGATCATACTCTAGGTTCCACATGCATGTTTTGGCAGAAGGAAGAATACCTTAAACCTGGGTAGTTGAAACCCGTGGAATGGGTACCATGCAATATGACTTCAAAGGGTCTTCATTTGCTCACCGAACCTCTCCAATCCTATCACTGCTGCTTTTATGCCCCTGTACACATGCTTGATTCTCTTTCGGAGACATAGCAATCCATAGGTTTTAAGATACTTACTAGTCAGGTACATTCTTAGGCGTTTAATATGCGGTGTTGAGTCCATTTCGTTGAGCAAGGAGTAGCTCTTGTCTACTCCATATTTGGCTTAAGGAACTTTATCTGTGCTCATTTCAATCTCTGGTTTTATACAGCACCCCAACTCACCTTTACCCTTAAGCAAGCATAAGTTGGTTTTGTAAATTTGAGACCCTGTTCTGTTCTGTAATTCAGTTCCTCTGTAGCCAAGTTTACATTCCGTGTATTAGTGATATCTTATGATGTTTCTTTTTTTGTGTGACTTATTTCAGTTAGAATCATCATACCTGAATCCACTCATTGTGCTGCTAAGGGCCTGATGACATAGATTTCATTGCTGAGTGATATTGCTTTGTAAGTAAATACCACAACTTCTTTATCCATTTTTCACTTTCTGCGATGTTGAACTTGTACTGTAAACGAGGTTCTTGTAATCAGAGGCGTCCCAAACTTTGGGGTGGTTGTGTCTTTTTGATTTTAATTTCCCTAAGCTATAGGACCATAAGTGGAAGTGCCCTACGCTCTGTTGCTTTGTTTTTTAGATGTTTCAGGAAACACCATACACTTCTCCCGAGTGTCTGTTGGCAATTTACATCCCACCCATCAGCATAACAAGGCTCCCAGTTCTCCATGGCCTGTCCTGCCTTTCTGGATTTTACACTTTTTTCAGATGGCCCTTTTGACCGGGGGGAAGTGAGACTTCATTGTAGTGCAGATTTCCTTTGCAAGTTTGCTTGGTTGGCCAAAAAGGGCGTATGCGTTTTTTCCTGAATATATTCAGGAAAAAACGCATACGCCCTTTTTGGCCAAGTGCATCATTGTGGACGTTCTGCCTCTTTTCCTATGCTTTCAATGCAATTCCAGTCTACCTCCTGAAATCGGTTTCCTGCAATTCTGCCCCGCTTTCAAGTCCCCTTGGCAGCCTTACTTCAGTATATTTTTGGACGATAGCTGTCATTTATAACTCTGCAGGTTTGTGAATTACAGTGCCCCTGAGCTCCTTTCTTCAACTCCCTTTCTTGTGACCTGGCCGCAACACCGCAGGATGGCTTCAGGCCCTAATCTGGTTCCGGCACGGCACGCTGAGCCTTTGGTTAATTCCTCTTCCTGGTGGGAAATGAGAGTTAAATTTGCCCGTCCAGACACCTCCAGCTAGTCTCTCATTGGTTCTCGCTATTCCTGTTCATCTTCCGCAGAAATTGCAAACTGGGCCAAACAGGAGGTTAAAGGGACTGACTCTCCAAGTCGGGAGAGTGTTAGTAAAGCGTCTGGAATGTTGCACCCGAGTACCAGGGTACGAAAACTGAGACATATTTGAACACGTCTCCCGATCACATGGTTGATCATACTCTAGGTTCCACATGCATGTTTTAGCTGAAGGAAGAATACCTTAAACCTGGGTAGTTGAAACCCGTGGAATGGGTACCATGCAATATGACTTCAAAGGGTCTTCATTTGCTCACCGAACCTCTCCAATCCTATCACTGCTGCGTTTATGCCCCTGTACACATGCTTGATTCTCTTTCGGAGACATAGCAATCCATAGGTTTTAAGATACTTACTAGTCAGGTACATTCTTAGGCGTTTAATATGCGGTGTTGAGTCCATTTCGTTGAGCAAGGAGTAGCTCTTGTCTACTCCATATTTGGCTTAAGGAACTTTATCTGTGCTCATTTCAATCTCTGGTTTTATGCAGCACCCCAACTCACCTTTACCCTTAAGCAAGCATAAGTTGGTTTTCTAAATTTGAGACCCTGTTCTGTTCTGTAATTCAGTTCCTCTGTAGCCAAGTTTACATTCCGTGTATTAGTGATATCTTATGATGTTTCTTTTCTGTGTGCCTTATTTCAGTTAGAATCATCATACCTGAATCCACTCATTGTGCTGCTAAGTGCCTGATGACATAGATTTCATTGCTGAGTGATATTGCTTTGTAAGTAAATACCACAACTTCTTTATCCATTTTTCACTTTCTGCGATGTTGAACTTGTACTGTAAACGAGGTTCTTGTAATCAGAGGCGTCCCAAACTTTGGGGTGGTTGTGTCTTTTTGATTTTAATTTCCCTAAGCTATAGGACCATAAGTGGAAGTGCCCTAGGCTCTGTTGCTTTGTTTTTTAGATGTTTCAGGAAACACCATACACTTCTCCCGAGTGTCTGTTGGCAATTTACATCCCACCCATCAGCATAACAAGGCTCCCAGTTCTCCATGGCCTGTCCTGCCTTTCTGGATTTTACACTTTTTTCAGATGGCCCTTTTGACCGGGGGGAAGTGAGACTTCATTGTAGTGCAGATTTCCTTTGCAAGTTTGCTTGGTTGGCCAAAAAGGGCGTATGCGTTTTTTCCTGAATATATTCAGGAAAAAACGCATACGCCCTTTTTGGCCAAGTGCATCATTGTGGACGTTCTGCCTCTTTTCCTATGCTTTCAATGCAATTCCAGTCTACCTCCTGAAATCGGTTTCCTGCAATTCTGCCCCGCTTTCAAGTCCCCTTGGCAGCCTTACTTCAGTATATTTTTGGACGATAGCTGTCATTTATAACTCTGCAGGTTTGTGAATTACAGTGCCCCTGAGCTCCTTTCTTCAACTCCCTTTCTTGTGACCTGGCCGCAACACCGCAGGATGGCTTCAGGCCCTAATCTGGTTCCGGCACGGCACGCTGAGCCTTTGGTTAATTCCTCTTCCTGGTGGGAAATGAGAGTTAAATTTGCCCGTCCAGACACCTCCAGCTAGTCTCTCATTGGTTCTCGCTATTCCTGTTCATCTTCCGCAGAAATTGCAAACTGGGCCAAACAGGAGGTTAAAGGGACTGACTCTCCAAGTCGGGAGAGTGTTAGTAAAGCGTCTGGAATGTTGCACCCGAGTACCACGGTACGAAAACTGAGACATATTTGAACACGTCTCCCGATCACATGGTTGATCATACTCTAGGTTCCACATGCATGTTTTGGCTGAAGGAAGAATACCTTAAACCTGGGTAGTTGAAACCCGTGGAATGGGTACCATGCAATATGACTTCAAAGGGTCTTCATTTGCTCACCGAACCTCTCCAATCCTATCACTGCTGCGTTTATGCCCCTGTACACATGCTTGATTCTCTTTCGGAGACATAGCAATCCATAGGTTTTAAGATACTTACTAGTCAGGTACATTCTTAGGCGTTTAATATGCGGTGTTGAGTCCATTTCGTTGAGCAAGGTGTAGCTCTTGTCTACTCCATATTTGGCTTAAGGAACTTTATCTGTGCTCATTTCAATCTCTGGTTTTATGCAGCACCCCAACTCACCTTTACCCTTAAGCAAGCATAAGTTGGTTTTCTAAATTTGAGACCCTGTTCTGTTCTGTAATTCAGTTCCTGTGTAGCCAAGTTTACATTCCGTGTATTAGTGATATCTTATGATGTTTCTTTTTCTGTGTGACTTATTTCAGTTAGAATCATCATACCTGAGTCCACTCATTGTGCTGCTAAGGGCCTGATGACATAGATTTCATTGCTGAGTGATATTGCTTTGTAAGTAAATACCACAACTTCTTTATCCATTTTTCACTTTCTGCGATGTTGAACTTGTACTGTAAACGAGGTTCTTGTAAACAGAGGCATCCCAAATTTTGGGGTGGCTGTGTCTTTTTGATTTTAATTTCCCTAAGCTATAGGACCATAAGTGGAAGTGCCCTAGGCTCTGTTGCTTTGTTTTTTAGATGTTTCAGGAAACACCATACACTTCTCCGGAGTGTCTGTTGGCAATTTACATCCCGCCCATCAGCATAACAAGGCTCCCAGTTCTCCATGGCCTGTCCTGCCTTTCTGGATTTTACACTTTTTTCAGATGGCCCTTTTGACCGGGGGAAGTGAGACTTCATTGTAGTGCAGATTTCCTTTGCAAGCTTGCTTGGTTGGCCAAAAAGGGCGTATGCGTTTTTTCCTGAATATATTTTCCTGAATATATTCAGGAATATATTCAGGAAATATATTTTCCTGAATATATTTTCCTGAATATATTCAGGAAAAAACGCATACGCCCTTTTTGGCCAAGTGCATCATTGTGGACATTCTGCCTCTTTTCCTATGCTTTCAATGCAATTCCAGTCTACCTCCTGAAATTGGTTTCCTGCAATTCTGCCCCGCTTTCAAGTCCTCTTGGCAGCCTTACTTCAGTATATTTTTGGACGATAGCTGTCATTTATAACTCTGCAGGTTTGTGAATTACAGTGCCCCTGAGCTCCTTTCTTCAACTCGCTTTCTTGTGAGCTGGCCGCAAAACCGCAGGATGGCTTCAGGCCCTAATCTGGTTCCGGCACGGCACGCTGAGCCTTTGGTTATTTCCTCTTCCTGGTGGGAAATGAGAGTTAAATTTGCCCGTCCAGACACCTCCAGCTAGTCTCTCATTGGTTCTCCCTATTCCTGTTCATCTTCCGCAGAAATTGCAAACTGGGTCAAACAGGAGATTAAAGGCGCTGACTCTCCAAGTGGGGAGAGTGTTAGTAAAGCGTCTGGAATGTTGCACCCGAGTACCAGGGGAGGAAAACTGAGACATATTTGAACACGTCTCCCGTTCACATGGTTGATCATACTCTGGGTTCCACATGCATGTTTTAGCTGAAGGAAGAATACCTTAAACCTGGGTAGTTGAAACCCGTGGAATGGGTACCATGCAATATGACTTCAAAGGGTCTTCATTTGCTCACCGAACCTCTCCAATCCTATCACTGCTGCGTTTATGCCCCTGTACACACGCTTGATTCTCTTTTGGAGACATAGCAATCCATAGGTTTTAAGATACTTACTAGTCAGGTACATTCTTAGGCGTTTAATATGGGGTGTTGAGTCCATTTCGTTGAGCAAGGAGTAGCTCTTGTCTATTCCATATTTGGCTTAAGGAACTTTATCTGTGCTCATTTCAATCTCTGGTTTTATGCAGCACCCCAACTCACCTTTCCCCTTAAGCAAGCATAAGTTGGTTTTCTAAATTTGAGACCATGTTCTGTTCTGTAATTCAGTTCCTGTGTAGCCAAGTTTACGTTCCGTGTATTACTGATATCTTATGAGGTTTCTTTTTCTGTGTGACTTATTTCAGTTAGAATCATCATACCTGAATCCACTCATTATGCTGCTAAGGGCCTGATGACATAGATTTCATTGCTGAGTGATATTGCTTTGTAAGTAAATACCACAACTTCTTTATCCATTTTTCACTTTCTGCGATGTTGAACTTGTACTGTAAACGAGGTTCTTGTAAACAGAGGCGTCCCAAACTTTGGGGTGGCTGTGTCTTTTTGATTTTAATTTCCCTAAGCTATAGGACCATAAGTGGAAGTGCCCTAGGCTCTGTTGCTTTGTTTTTTAGATGTTTCAGGAAACACCATACACTTCTCCCGAGTGTCTGTTGGCAATTTACATCCCGCCCATCAGCATAACAAGGCTCCCAGTTCTCCATGGCCTGTCCTGCCTCTCTGGATTTTACACTTTTTTCAGATGGCCCTTTTGACCGGGGGGAAGTGAGACTTCATTGTAGTGCAGATTTCCTTTGCAAGCTTGCTTGGTTGGCCAAAAAGGGCGTATGCGTTTTTTCCTGAATATATTTTCCTGAATATATTCAGGAATATATTCAGGAAATATATTTTCCTGAATATATTTTCCTGAATATATTCAGGAAAAAACGCATACGCCCTTTTTGGCCAAGTGCATCATTGTGGACATTCTGCCTCTTTTCCTATGCTTTCAATGCAATTCCAGTCTACCTCCTGAAATCGGTTTCCTGCAATTCTGCCCCGCTTTCAAGTCCTCTTGGCAGCCTTACTTCAGTATATTTTTGGACGATAACTGTCATTTATAACTCTGCAGGTTTGTGAATTACAGTGCCCCTGAGCTCCTTTCTTCAACTCGCTTTCTTGTGAGCTGGCCGCAACACCGCAGGATGGCTTCAGGCCCTAATCTGGTTACGGCACGGCACGCTGAGCCTTTGGTTATTTCCTCTTCCTGGTGGGAAATGAGAGTTAAATTTGCCCGTCCAGACACCTCCAGCTAGTCTCTCATTGGTTCTCCCTATTCCTGTTCATCTTCCGCAGAAATTGCAAACTGGGTCAAACAGGAGATTAAAGGCGCTGACTCTCCAAGTGGGGAGAGTGTTAGTAAAGCGTCTGGAATGTTGCACCCGAGTACCAGGGGAGGAAAACTGAGACATATTTGAACACGTCTCCCGTTCACATGGTTGATCATACTCTGGGTTCCACATGCATGTTTTAGCTGAAGGAAGAATACCTTAAACCTGGAGATTTGAGACCCTTGGAATGGGTACCATGCAATATGACTTCAAAGGGTCTTCATTTGCTCACCGAACTTCTCCAATCCTATGACTGCTGCGTTTATGCCCCTGTACACACACGCTTGATTCTCTTTTGGAGACATAGCAATCCATGGGTTTTAAGATACTTACTAGTCAGGTATATTCTTAGGCGTTAAATATGGGGTGTTGAGTCCATTTCGTTGAGCAAGGAGTAGCTCTTGTCTATTCCATATTTGGCTTAAGGAACTTTATCTGTGCTCATTTCAATCTCTGGTTTTATGCAGCACCCCAACTCACCTTTCCCCTTAAGCAAGCATAAGTTGGTTTTCTAAATTTGAGACCCTGTTCTGTTCTGTAATTCAGTTCCTCAGTAGCCAAGTTTACATTCCGTGTATTACTGCTATTTTATGATGTTTCATTTTCTGTGTGACTTATTTCAGTTAGAATCATCGTACCTGAATCCACTCATTATGCTGCTACGGGCCTGATGACATAGATTTCATTGCTGAGTGTTACTGCATTGTACGTAAGTACCACAAGTTCTTTATCCATTTTTCACTTTCTGTGATATTGAACTTGTACGGTAAACGAGGTTCTTGTAAACAGAGGCGTCCCAAACTTTGGGGTGGCTGTGTCTTTTTGATTTTAATTTCCCTAAGCTATAGGACCATAAGTGGAAGTGCCCTAGGCTCTGTTGCTTTGTTTTTTAGATGTTTCAGGAAACACCATACACTTCTCCTGAGTGTCTGTTGGCAATTTACATCCCGCCCATCAGCATAACAAGGCTCCCAGTTCTCCATGGCCTGTCCTGCCTTTCTGGATTTTACACTTTTTTCCGATGGCCCTTTTGACCGGGGGGAAGTGAGACTTCATTGTAGTGCAGGTTTCCTTTGCAAGCTTGCTTGGTTGGCCAAAAAGGGCGTATGCGTTTTTTCCTGAATATATTCAGGAAAAAACGCATACGCCCTTTTTGCCCAAATGCATCATTGTGGACGTTCTGCCTCTTTTCCTATGCTTTCAATGCAATTGCAGTCTACCTCCTGAAATCGTTTTCCTGCAATTCTGCCCCGCTTTCAAGTCCTCTTGGCAGCCTTACTTCAGTATATTTTTGGACGATAGCTGTCATTTATAACTCTGCAGGTTTGTGAATTACAGTGCCCCTGAGCTCCTTTCTTCAACTCGCTTTCTTGTGACCTGGCCGTAACACCGCAACATGGCTTCAGGCCCTAATCTGGTTCCGGCACGGCACGCTGAGCCATTGGTTAATTCCTCTTCCTGGTGGGAATGAGAGTTAAATTTGCCCGTCCAGACACCTCCAGCTAATCTCTCATTGGTTCTCGCTATTCCTGTTCATCTTCCGCAGAATTTGCAAACTGGGCCAAACAGGAGGTTAAAGGGACTGACTCTCCAAGTCGGGAGAGTGTTAGTAAAGCGTTTGGAATGTTGCACCCGACTACCAGGGTACTAAAACTGAGACATATTTGAACACGTCTCCCGTTCACACGGTTGATCATACTCTAGGTTCCACATGCATGTTTTAGCTGAAGGAAGAATACCTTAAACCTGGGTAGTTGAAACCCGTGGAATGGGTACCATGCAATATGACTTCAAAGGGTCTTCATTTGCTCACCGAACCTCTCCAATCCTATCACTGCTGCGTTTATGCCCCTGTACACACGCTTGATTCTCTTTCGGAGACATAGCAATCCATAGGTTTTAAGATACTTACTAGTCAGGTACATTCTTAGGCGTTTAATATGCGGTGTTGAATCCATTTCGTTGAGCAAGAGTAGCTCTTGTCTATTCCATATTTAGCTTAAGGAACTTTATCTGTGCTCATTTCAATCTCTGGTTTTATGCAGCACCCCAACTCACCTTTCCCCTTAAGCAAGCATAAGTTGGTTTTCTAAATTTGAGACCCTGTTCTGTTCTGTAATTCAGTTCCTGAGTAGCCAAGTTTACATTCCGTGTATTACTGATATCTTATGATGTTTCTTTTTCTGTGTGACTTATTTCAGTTAGAATCATCATACCTGAATGCACTCATTGTGCTGCTAAGGGCCTGAAGACATAGATTTCATTGCTGAGTGATATTGCTTTGTAAGTAAATACCACAACTTCTTTATCCATTTTTCACTTTCTGCGATGTTGAACTTGTACTGTAAACGAGGTTCTTGTAAACAGAGCCGTTCCAAACTTTGGGGTGGCTGTGTCTTTTTGATTTTAATTTCCCTAAGCTATAGGACCATAAGTGGAAGTGCCCTAGGCTCTGTTGCTTTGTTTTTTAGATGTTTCAGGAAACACCATACACTTCTCCCGAGTGTCTGTTGGCAATTTACATCCCGCCCATCAGCATAACAAGGTTCCCAGTTCTCCATGGCCTGTCCTGCCTTTCTGGATTTTACACTTTTTCAGATGGCCCTTTTGACCAGGGGGAAGTGAGACTTCATTGTAGTGCAGATTTCCTTTGCAAGCTTGCTTGGTTGGCCAAAAAGGGCGTATGCGTTTTTTCCTGAATATATTCAGGAAAAAACGCATACGCCCTTTTTGGCCAAGTGCATCATTGTGGACGTTCTGCCTCTTTTCCTATGCTTTCAATGCAATTCCAGTCTACCTCCTAAAATCGGTTTCCTGCAATTCTGCCCCGCTTTCAAGTCCTCTTGCCAGCCTTACTTCAGTATATTTTTGGACGATAGCTGTCATTTATAACTCTGCAGGTTTGTGAATTACAGTGCCCCTGAGCTCCTTTCTTCAACTCGCTTTCTTGTGAGCTGGCCGCAACACCGCAGGATGGCTTCAGGCCCTAATCTGGTTCCGGCACGGCACGCTGAGCCTTTGGTTATTTCCTCTTCCTGGTGGGAAATGAGAGTTAAATTTGCCCGTCCAGACACCTCCAGCTAGTCTCTCATTGGTTCTCCCTATTCCTGTTCATCTTCCGCAGAAATTGCAAACTGGGTCAAACAGGAGATTAAAGGCGCTGACTCTCCAAGTGGGGAGAGTGTTAGTAAAGCGTCTGGAATGTTGCACCCGAGTACCAGGGGAGGAAAACTGAGACATATTTGAACACGTCTCCCGTTCACATGGTTGATCATACTCTGGGTTCCACATGCATGTTTTAGCTGAAGGAAGAATACCTAAAACCTGGAGATTTGAGACCCTTGGAATGGGTACCATGCAATATGACTTCAAAGGGTCTTCATTTGCTCACCGAACCTCTCCAATCCTATCACTGCTGCGTTTATGCCCCTGTACACACGCTTGATTCTCTTTTGGAGACATAGCAATCCATGGGTTTTAAGATACTTACTAGTCAGGTATATTCTTAGGCGTTTAATATGGGGTGTTGAGTCCATTTCGTTGAGCAAGGAGTAGCTCTTGTCTATTCCATATTTGGCTTAAGGAACTTTATCTGTGCTCATTTCAATCTCTGGTTTTATGCAGCACCCCAACTCACCTTTCCCCTTAAGCAAGCATAAGTTGGTTTTCTAAATTTGAGACCCTGTTCTGTTCTGTAATTCAGTTCCTGAGTAGCCAAGTTTACATTCCGTGTATTACTGATATCTTATGATGTTTCTTTTTCTGTGTGACTTATTTCAGTTAGAATCATCGTACCTAAATCCACTCATTATGCTGCTACGGGCCTGATGACATAGATTTCATTGCTGAGTGATACTGCATTGTACGTAAGTACCACAAGTTCTTTATCCATTTTTCACTTTCTGTGATATTGAACTTGTACGGTAAACGAGGTTCTTGTAAACAGAGGCGTCCCAAACTTTGGGGTGGCTGTGTCTTTTTGATTTTAATTTCCCTAATCTATAGGACCATAAGTGGAAGTGCCCTAGGCTCTGTTGCTTTGTTTTTTAGATGTTTCAGGAAACACCATACACTTCTCCCGAGTGTCTGTTGGCAATTTACATCCCGCCCATCAGCATAACAAGGCTCCCAGTTCTCCATGGCCTGTCCTGCCTTTCTGGATTTTACACTTTTTTCAGATGGCCCTTTTGACCGGGGGGAATTGAGACTTCATTGTAGTGCAGATTTCCTTTGCAAGCTTGCTTGGTTGGCCCAAAAGGGCGTATGCGTTTTTTCCTGAATATATTCAGGAAAAAAAAGGATACGCCCTTTTTGGCCAAGTGCATCATTGTGGACGTTCTGCCTCTTTTCCTATGCTTTCAATGCAATTCCAGTCTACCTCCTGAAATCGGTTTCCTGCAATTCTGTCCCGCTTTCAAGTCCTCTTGGCAGCCTTACTTCAGTATATTTTTGGACGATAGCTGTCATTTATAACTCTGCAGGTTTGTGAATTACAGTGCCCCTGAGCTCCTTTCTTCAACTCGCTTTCTTGTGAGCTGGCCGCAACACCGCAGGATGGCTTCAGGCCCTAATCTGGTTCTGGCATGGCACGCTGAGCCTTTGGTTATTTCCTCTTCCTGGTGGGAAATGAGAGTTAAATTTGCCCGTCCAGACACCTCCAGCTAGTCTCTCATTGGTTCTCGCTATTCCTGTTCATCTTCCGCAGAAATTGCAAACTGGGCCAAACAGGAGGTTAAAGGGACTGACTCTCCAAGTCGGGAGAGTGTTAGTAAAGCGTCTGGAATGTTGCACCCGAGTACCAGGGTACGAAAACTGAGACATATTTGAACACGTCTCCCGATCACATGGTTGATCATACTCTGGGTTCCATATGCATGTTTTCGCTGAAGGAAGATACCTTAAACCTGGGTAGTTGAAACCCGTGGAATGCGTACCATGCAATATGACTTCAAAGGGTCTTCATTTGATCACCGAACCTCTCCAATCCTATCACTGCTGCGTTTATGCCCCTGTACACATGCTTGATTCTCTTTCGGAGACATAGCAGTCCATAGGTTTTAATATACTTACTAGTCAGGTACATTCTTAGGCGTTTAATATGCGGTGTTGAGTCCATTTCGTTGAGCAAGGAGTAGCTCTTGTCTACTCCATATTTGGCTTAAGGAACTTTATCTGTGCTCATTTCAATCTCTGGTTTTATGCAGCACCCCAACTCACCTTTACCCTTAAGCAAGCATAAGTTGGTTTTCTAAATTTGAGACCCTGTTCTGTTCTGTAATTCAGTTCCTCTGTAGCCAAGTTTACATTCCGTGTATTAGTGATATCTTATGATGTTTCTTTTTCTGTGTGACTTATTTCAGTTAGAATCATACCTGAATCCACTCATTGTGCTGCTACGGGCCTGATGACATAGATTTCATTGCTGAGTGATATTGCTTTGTAAGTAAATACCACAACTTCTTTATCCATTTTTCACTTTCTGCGATGTTGAAATTGTACTGTAAACGAGGTTCCTGTAAACAGAGCCGTTCCAAACTTTGGGGTGGCTGTGTCTTTTTGATTTTAATTTCCCTAAGCTGTAGGACCATAAGAGGAAGTGCCTTAGGCTCTGTTGCTTTGTTTTTTAGATGTTTCAGGAAACACCATACACTTCTCCCGAGTGTCTGTTGGCAATTTACATCCCGCCCATCAGCATAACAAGGCTCCCAGTTCTCCATGGCCTGTCCTGCCTTTCTGGATTTTACACTTTTTTCAGATGGCCCTTTTGACCGGGGGGAAGTGAGACTTCATTGTAGTGCAGATTTCCTTTGCAAGCTTGCTTGGTTGGCCAAAAAGGGCGTATGCGTTTTTTCCTGAATATATTCAGGAAAAAACGCATACGCCCTTTTTGGCCAAGTGCATCATTGTGGACGTTCTGCCTCTTTTCCTATGCTTTCAATGCAATTCCAGTCTACCTCCTGAAATCGGTTTCCTGCAATTCTGCCCCGCTTTCAAGTCCTCTTGGCAGCCTTACTTCAGTATATTTTTGGACGATAGCTGTCATTTATAACTCTGCAGGTTTGTGAATTACAGTGCCCCTGAGCTCCTTTCTTCAACTCGCTTTCTTGTGAGCTGGCCGCAACACCGCAGGATGGCTTCAGGCCCTAATCTGGTTCCGGCACGGCACGCTGAGCCTTTGGTTATTTCCTCTTCCTGGTGGGAAATGAGAGTTAAATTTGCCCGTCCAGACACCTCCAGCTAGTCTCTCATTGGTTCTCCCTATTCCTGTTCATCTTCCGCAGAAATTGCAAACTGGGTCAAACAGGAGATTAAAGGCGCTGACTCTCCAAGTGGGGAGAGTGTTAGTAAAGCGTCTGGAATGTTGCACCCGAGTACCAGGGGAGGAAAACTGAGACATATTTGAACACGTCTCCCGTTCACATGGTTGATCATACTCTGGGTTCCACATGCATGTTTTAGCTGAAGGAAGAATACCTAAAACCTGGAGATTTGAGACCCTTGGAATGGGTACCATGCAATATGACTTCAAAGGGTCTTCATTTGCTCACCGAACCTCTCCAATCCTATCACTGCTGCGTTTATGCCCCTGTACACACGCTTGATTCTCTTTTGGAGACATAGCAATCCATGGGTTTTAAGATACTTACTAGTCAGGTATATTCTTAGGCGTTTAATATGGGGTGTTGAGTCCATTTCGTTGAGCAAGGAGTAGCTCTTGTCTATTCCATATTTGGCTTAAGGAACTTTATCTGTGCTCATTTCAATCTCTGGTTTTATGCAGCACCCCAACTCACCTTTCCCCTTAAGCAAGCATAAGTTGGTTTTCTAAATTTGAGACCCTGTTCTGTTCTGTAATTCAGTTCCTGAATAGCCAAGTTTACATTCCGTGTATTACTGATATCTTATGATGTTTCTTTTTCTGTGTGACTTATTTCAGTTAGAATCATCGTACCTGAATCCACTCATTATGCTGCTACAGGCCTGATGACATAGATTTCATTGCTGAGTGATACTGCATTGTACGTAAGTACCACAAGTTCTTTATCCATTTTTCACTTTCTGTGATATTGAACTTGTACGGTAAACGAGGTTCTTGTAAACAGAGGCGTCCCAAACTTTGGGGTGGCTGTGTCTTTTTGATTTTAATTTCCCTAAGCTGTAGGACCATAAGTGGAAGTGCCCTAGGCTCTGTTGCTTTGTTTTTTAGATGTTTCAGGAAACACCATACACTTCTCCCGAGTGTCTGTTGGCAATTTACATCCCGCCCATCAGCATAACAAGGCTCCCAGTTCTCCATGGCCTGTCCTGCCTTTCTGGATTTTACACTTTTTTCAGATGGCCCTTTTGACCGGGGGGAAGTGAGACTTCATTGTAGTGCAGATTTCCTTTGCAAGCTTGCTTGGTTGGCCCAAAAGGGCGTATGCGTTTTTTCCTGAATATATTCAGGAAAAAAAAGGATACGCCCTTTTTGGCCAGGTGCATCATTGTGGACGTTCTGCCTCTTTTCCTATGCTTTCAATGCAATTCCAGTCTACCTCCTGAAATCGGTTTCCTGCAATTCTGCCCCGCTTTCAAGTCCTCTTGGCAGCCTTACTTCAGTATATTTTTGGACGATAGCTGTCATTTATAACTCTGCAGGTTTGTGAATTACAGTGCCCCTGAGCTCCTTTCTTCAACTCGCTTTCTTGTGAGCTGGCCGCAACACCGCAGGATGGCTTCAGGCCCTAATCTGGTTCCGGCACGGCACGCTGAGCCTTTGGTTAATTCCTCTTCCTGGTGGGAAATGAGAGTTAAATTTGCCCGTCCAGACACCTCCAGCTAGTCTCTCATTGGTTCTCGCTATTCCTGTTCATCTTCCGCAGAAATTGCAAACTGGGCCAAACAGGAGGTTAAAGGGACTGACTCTCCAAGTCGGGAGAGTGTTAGTAAAGCGTCTGGAATGTTGCACCCGAGTACCAGGGTACGAAAACTGAGACATATTTGAACACGTCTCCCGATCACATGGTTGATCATACTCTGGGTTCCATATGCATGTTTTCGCTGAAGGAAGATACCTTAAACCTGGGTAGTTGAAACCCGTGGAATGCGTACCATGCAATATGACTTCAAAGGGTCTTCATTTGATCACCGAACCTCTCCAATCCTATCACTGCTGCGTTTATGCCCCTGTACACATGCTTGATTCTCTTTCGGAGACATAGCAGTCCATAGGTTTTAATATACTTACTAGTCAGGTACATTCTTAGGCGTTTAATATGCGGTGTTGAGTCCATTTCGTTGAGCAAGGAGTAGCTCTTGTCTACTCCATATTTGGCTTAAGGAACTTTATCTGTGCTCATTTCAATCTCTGGTTTTATGCAGCACCCCAACTCACCTTTACCCTTAAGCAAGCATAAGTTGGTTTTCTAAATTTGAGACCCTGTTCTGTTCTGTAATTCAGTTCCTCTGTAGCCAAGTTTACATTCCGTGTATTAGTGATATCTTATGATGTTTCTTTTTCTGTGAGACTTATTTCAGTTAGAATCATACCTGAATCCACTCATTGTGCTGCTACGGGCCTGATGACATAGATTTCATTGCTGAGTGATATTGCTTTGTAAGTAAATACCACAACTTCTTTATCCATTTTTCACTTTCTGCGATGTTGAACTTGTACTGTAAACGAGGTTCCTGTAAACAGAGCTGTTCCAAACTTTGGGGTGGCTGTGTCTTTTTTATTTTAATTTCCCTAAGCTGTAGGACCATAAGAGGAAGTGCCTTAGGCTCTGTTGCTTTGTTTTTTAGATGTTTCAGGAAACACCATACACTTCTCCCGAGTGTCTGTTGGCAATTTACATCCCGCCCATCAGCATAACAAGGCTCCCAGTTCTCCATGGCCTGTCCTGCCTTTCTGGATTTTACACTTTTTTCAGATGGCCCTTTTGACCGGGGGAAGTGAGACTTCATTGTAGTGCAGATTTCCTTTGCAAGCTTGCTTGGTTGGCCAAAAAGGGCGTATGCGTTTTTTCCTGAATATATTCAGGAAAAAACTCATACGCCCTTTTTGGCCAAGTGCATCATTGTGGACGTTCTGCCTCTTTTCCTATGCTTTCAATGCAATTCCTGTCTACGTCCTGAAATCGGTTTCCTGCAATTCTGCCCCGCTTTCAAGTCCTCTTGGCAGCCTTACTTCAGTATATTTTTGGACGATAGCTGTCATTTATAACTCTGCAGGTTTGTGAATTACAGTGCCCCTGAGCTCCTTTCTTCAATCCCTTTCTTGTGACCTGGCCGCAACACCACAGGATGGCTTCAGGCCCTAATCTGGTTCCGGCACGGCACGCTGAGCCTTTGGTTAATTCCTCTTCCTGGTGGGAAATGAGAGTTAAATTTGCCCGTCCAGACACCTCCAGCTAGTCTCTCATTGATTCTCGCTATTCCTGTTCATCTTCCGCAGAAATTGCAAACTGGGCCAAACAGGAGGTTAAAGGGACTGACTCTCCAAGTCGGGAGAGTGTTAGTAAAGCGTCTGGAATGTTGCACCCGAGTACCAGGGGAGGAAAACTGAGACATATTTGAACACGTCTCCCGATCACATGGTTGATCATACTCTAGGTTCCACATGCATGTTTTGGCAGAAGGAAGAATACCTTAAACCTGGGTAGTTGAAACCCGTGGAATGGGTACCATGCAATATGACTTCAAAGGGTCTTCATTTGCTCACCGAACCTCTCCAATCCTATCACTGCTGCTTTTATGCCCCTGTACACATGCTTGATTCTCTTTCGGAGACATAGCAATCCATAGGTTTTAAGATACTTACTAGTCAGGTACATTCTTAGGCGTTTAATATGCGGTGTTGAGTCCATTTCGTTGAGCAAGGAGTAGCTCTTGTCTACTCCATATTTGGCTTAAGGAACTTTATCTGTGCTCATTTCAATCTCTGGTTTTATACAGCACCCCAACTCACCTTTACCCTTAAGCAAGCATAAGTTGGTTTTGTAAATTTGAGACCCTGTTCTGTTCTGTAATTCAGTTCCTCTGTAGCCAAGTTTACATTCCGTGTATTAGTGATATCTTATGATGTTTCTTTTTTTGTGTGACTTATTTCAGTTAGAATCATCATACCTGAATCCACTCATTGTGCTGCTAAGGGCCTGATGACATAGATTTCATTGCTGAGTGATATTGCTTTGTAAGTAAATACCACAACTTCTTTATCCATTTTTCACTTTCTGCGATGTTGAACTTGTACTGTAAACGAGGTTCTTGTAATCAGAGGCGTCCCAAACTTTGGGGTGGTTGTGTCTTTTTGATTTTAATTTCCCTAAGCTATAGGACCATAAGTGGAAGTGCCCTAGGCTCTGTTGCTTTGTTTTTTAGATGTTTCAGGAAACACCATACACTTCTCCCGAGTGTCTGTTGGCAATTTACATCCCACCCATCAGCATAACAAGGCTCCCAGTTCTCCATGGCCTGTCCTGCCTTTCTGGATTTTACACTTTTTTCAGATGGCCCTTTTGACCGGGGGGAAGTGAGACTTCATTGTAGTGCAGATTTCCTTTGCAAGTTTGCTTGGTTGGCCAAAAAGGGCGTATGCGTTTTTTCCTGAATATATTCAGGAAAAAACGCATACGCCCTTTTTGGCCAAGTGCATCATTGTGGACGTTCTGCCTCTTTTCCTATGCTTTCAATGCAATTCCAGTCTACCTCCTGAAATCGGTTTCCTGCAATTCTGCCCCGCTTTCAAGTCCCCTTGGCAGCCTTACTTCAGTATATTTTTGGACGATAGCTGTCATTTATAACTCTGCAGGTTTGTGAATTACAGTGCCCCTGAGCTCCTTTCTTCAACTCCCTTTCTTGTGACCTGGCCGCAACACCGCAGGATGGCTTCAGGCCCTAATCTGGTTCCGGCACGGCACGCTGAGCCTTTGGTTAATTCCTCTTCCTGGTGGGAAATGAGAGTTAAATTTGCCCGTCCAGACACCTCCAGCTAGTCTCTCATTGGTTCTCGCTATTCCTGTTCATCTTCCGCAGAAATTGCAAACTGGGCCAAACAGGAGGTTAAAGGGACTGACTCTCCAAGTCGGGAGAGTGTTAGTAAAGCGTCTGGAATGTTGCACCCGAGTACCAGGGTACGAAAACTGAGACATATTTGAACACGTCTCCCGATCACATGGTTGATCATACTCTAGGTTCCACATGCATGTTTTAGCTGAAGGAAGAATACCTTAAACCTGGGTAGTTGAAACCCGTGGAATGGGTACCATGCAATATGACTTCAAAGGGTCTTCATTTGCTCACCGAACCTCTCCAATCCTATCACTGCTGCGTTTATGCCCCTGTACACATGCTTGATTCTCTTTCGGAGACATAGCAATCCATAGGTTTTAAGATACTTACTAGTCAGGTACATTCTTAGGCGTTTAATATGCGGTGTTGAGTCCATTTCGTTGAGCAAGGAGTAGCTCTTGTCTACTCCATATTTGGCTTAAGGAACTTTATCTGTGCTCATTTCAATCTCTGGTTTTATGCAGCACCCCAACTCACCTTTACCCTTAAGCAAGCATAAGTTGGTTTTCTAAATTTGAGACCCTGTTCTGTTCTGTAATTCAGTTCCTCTGTAGCCAAGTTTACATTCCGTGTATTAGTGATATCTTATGATGTTTCTTTTCTGTGTGCCTTATTTCAGTTAGAATCATCATACCTGAATCCACTCATTGTGCTGCTAAGTGCCTGATGACATAGATTTCATTGCTGAGTGATATTGCTTTGTAAGTAAATACCACAACTTCTTTATCCATTTTTCACTTTCTGCGATGTTGAACTTGTACTGTAAACGAGGTTCTTGTAATCAGAGGCGTCCCAAACTTTGGGGTGGTTGTGTCTTTTTGATTTTAATTTCCCTAAGCTATAGGACCATAAGTGGAAGTGCCCTAGGCTCTGTTGCTTTGTTTTTTAGATGTTTCAGGAAACACCATACACTTCTCCCGAGTGTCTGTTGGCAATTTACATCCCACCCATCAGCATAACAAGGCTCCCAGTTCTCCATGGCCTGTCCTGCCTTTCTGGATTTTACACTTTTTTCAGATGGCCCTTTTGACCGGGGGGAAGTGAGACTTCATTGTAGTGCAGATTTCCTTTGCAAGTTTGCTTGGTTGGCCAAAAAGGGCGTATGCGTTTTTTCCTGAATATATTCAGGAAAAAACGCATACGCCCTTTTTGGCCAAGTGCATCATTGTGGACGTTCTGCCTCTTTTCCTATGCTTTCAATGCAATTCCAGTCTACCTCCTGAAATCGGTTTCCTGCAATTCTGCCCCGCTTTCAAGTCCCCTTGGCAGCCTTACTTCAGTATATTTTTGGACGATAGCTGTCATTTATAACTCTGCAGGTTTGTGAATTACAGTGCCCCTGAGCTCCTTTCTTCAACTCCCTTTCTTGTGACCTGGCCGCAACACCGCAGGATGGCTTCAGGCCCTAATCTGGTTCCGGCACGGCACGCTGAGCCTTTGGTTAATTCCTCTTCCTGGTGGGAAATGAGAGTTAAATTTGCCCGTCCAGACACCTCCAGCTAGTCTCTCATTGGTTCTCGCTATTCCTGTTCATCTTCCGCAGAAATTGCAAACTGGGCCAAACAGGAGGTTAAAGGGACTGACTCTCCAAGTCGGGAGACTGTTAGTAAAGCGTCTGGAATGTTGCACCCGAGTACCAGGGTACGAAAACTGAGACATATTTGAACACGTCTCCCGATCACATGGTTGATCATACTCTAGGTTCCACATGCATGTTTTGGCTGAAGGAAGAATACCTTAAACCTGGGTAGTTGAAACCCGTGGAATGGGTACCATGCAATATGACTTCAAAGGGTCTTCATTTGCTCACCGAACCTCTCCAATCCTATCACTGCTGCGTTTATGCCCCTGTACACACGCTTGATTCTCTTTCGGAGACATAGCAATCCATAGGTTTTAAGATACTTACTAGTCAGGTACATTCTTAGGCGTTTAATATGCGGTGTTGAGTCCATTTCGTTGAGCAAGGAGTAGCTCTTGTCTACTCCATATTTGGCTTAAGGAACTTTATCTGTGCTCATTTCAATCTCTGGTTTTATGCAGCACCCCAACTCACCTTTACCCTTAAGCAAGCATAAGTTGGTTTTCTAAATTTGAGACCCTGTTCTGTTCTGTAATTCAGTTCCTGTGTAGCCAAGTTTACATTCCGTGTATTAGTGATATCTTATGATGTTTCTTTTTCTGTGTGACTTATTTCAGTTAGAATCATCATACCTGAGTCCACTCATTGTGCTGCTAAGGGCCTGATGACATAGATTTCATTGCTGAGTGATATTGCTTTGTAAGTAAATACCACAACTTCTTTATCCATTTTTCACTTTCTGCGATGTTGAACTTGTACTGTAAACGAGGTTCTTGTAAACAGAGGCGTCCCAAATTTTGGGGTGGCTGTGTCTTTTTGATTTTAATTTCCCTAAGCTATAGGACCATAAGTGGAAGTGCCCTAGGCTCTGTTGCTTTGTTTTTTAGATGTTTCAGGAAACACCATACACTTCTCCCGAGTGTCTGTTGGCAATTTACATCCCGCCCATCAGCATAACAAGGCTCCCAGTTCTCCATGGCCTGTCCTGCCTTTCTGGATTTTACACTTTTTTCAGATGGCCCTTTTGACCGGGGGAAGTGAGACTTCATTGTAGTGCAGATTTCCTTTGCAAGCTTGCTTGGTTGGCCAAAAAGGGCGTATGCGTTTTTTCCTGAATATATTTTCCTGAATATATTCAGGAATATATTCAGGAAATATATTTTCCTGAATATATTTTCCTGAATATATTCAGGAAAAAACGCATACGCCCTTTTTGGCCAAGTGCATCATTGTGGACATTCTGCCTCTTTTCCTATGCTTTCAATGCAATTCCAGTCTACCTCCTGAAATTGGTTTCCTGCAATTCTGCCCCGCTTTCAAGTCCTCTTGGCAGCCTTACTTCAGTATATTTTTGGACGATAGCTGTCATTTATAACTCTGCAGGTTTGTGAATTACAGTGCCCCTGAGCTCCTTTCTTCAACTCGCTTTCTTGTGAGCTGGCCGCAACACCGCAGGATGGCTTCAGGCCCTAATCTGGTTCCGGCACGGCACGCTGAGCCTTTGGTTATTTCCTCTTCCTGGTGGGAAATGAGAGTTAAATTTGCCCGTCCAGACACCTCCAGCTAGTCTCTCATTTGTTCTCCCTATTCCTGTTCATCTTCCGCAGAAATTGCAAACTGGGTCAAACAGGAGATTAAAGGCGCTGACTCTCCAAGTGGGGAGAGTGTTAGTAAAGCGTCTGGAATGTTGCACCCGAGTACCAGGGGAGGAAAACTGAGACATATTTGAACACGTCTCCCGTTCACATGGTTGATCATACTCTGGGTTCCACATGCATGTTTTAGCTGAAGGAAGAATACCTTAAACCTGGAGATTTGAGACCCTTGGAATGGGTACCATGCAATATGACTTCAAAGGGTCTTCATTTGCTCACCGAACCTCTCCAATCCTATGACTGCTGCGTTTATGCCCCTGTACACACACGCTTGATTCTCTTTTGGAGACATAGCAATCCATGGGTTTTAAGATACTTACTAGTCAGGTATATTCTTAGGCGTTAAATATGGGGTGTTGAGTCCATTTCGTTGAGCAAGGAGTAGCTCTTGTCTATTCCATATTTGGCTTAAGGAACTTTATCTGTGCTCATTTCAATCTCTGGTTTTATGCAGCACCCCAACTCACCTTTCCCCTTAAGCAAGCATAAGTTGGTTTTCTAAATTTGAGACCCTGTTCTGTTCTGTAATTCAGTTCCTGAGTAGCCAAGTTTACATTCCGTGTATTACTGCTATTTTATGATGTTTCATTTTCTGTGTGACTTATTTCAGTTAGAATCATCGTACCTGAATCCACTCATTATGCTGCTACGGGCCTGATGACATAGATTTCATTGCTGAGTGTTACTGCATTGTACGTAAGTACCACAAGTTCTTTATCCATTTTTCACTTTCTGTGATATTGAACTTGTTCGGTAAACGAGGTTCTTGTAAACAGAGGCGTCCCAAACTTTGGGGTGGCTGTGTCTTTTTGATTTTAATTTCCCTAAGCTATAGGACCATAAGTGGAAGTGCCCTAGGCTCTGTTGCTTTGTTTTTTAGATGTTTCAGGAAACACCATACACTTCTCCGGAGTGTCTGTTGGCAATTTACATCCCGCCCATCAGCATAACAAGGCTCCCAGTTCTCCATGGCCTGTTCTGCCTTTCTGGATTTTACACTTTTTTCAGATGGCCCTTTTGACCGGGGGGAAGTGAGACTTCATTGTAGTGCAGATTTCCTTTGCAAGCTTGCTTGGTTGGCCAAAAAGGGCGTATGCGTTTTTTCCTGAATATATTCAGGAAAAAACGCATACGCCCTTTTTGGCCAAGTGCATCATTGTGGAGGTTCTGCCTCTTTTCCTATGCTTTCAATGCAATTCCAGTCTACCTCCTGAAATCGGTTTCCTGCAATTCTGCCCAGCTTTCAAGTCCTCTTGGCAGCCTTACTTCAGTATATTTTTGGACGATAGCTGTCATTTATAACTCTGCAGGTTTGTGAATTACAGTGTCCCTGAGCTCCTTTCTTCAACTCGCTTTCTTTTGAGCAGGCCGCAACACCGCAGGATGGCTTCAGGCCCTAATCTGGTTCCGGCACGGCACGCTGAGCCTTTGGTTATTTCCTCTTCCTGGTGGGAAATGAGAGTTAAATTTGCCCGTCCAGACACCTCCAGCTAGTCTCTCATTGGTTCTCCTTATTCCTGTTCATCTTCCGCAGAAATTGCAAACTGGGCCAAACAGGAGGTTAAAGGGACTGACTCTCCAAGTGGGGAGAGTGTTAGTAAAGTGTCTGGAATGTTCCACCCGACTACCAGGGGAGGAAAACTGAGACATATTTGAACACGTCTCCCGTTCACACGGTTGATCATACTCTGGGTTCCACATGCATGTTTTAGCTGAAGGAAGAATACCTTATACCTGGAGAGTTGAGACCCGTGGAATGGGTACCATGCAATATGACTTCAAAGGATCTTCATTTGCTCACCAAACCTCTCTAATCCTATCACTGCTGCGTTTATGCCCCTGTACACACGCTTGATTCTCTTTTGGAGACATAGCAATCCATAGGTTTTAAGATACTTACTAGTCAGGTACATTCTTAGGCGTTTAATATGGGGTGTTGAGTCCATTTCGTTGAGCAAGGAGTAGCTCTTGTCTATTCCATATTTGGCTTAAGGAACTTTATCTGTGCTCATTTCAATCTCTGGTTTTATGCAGCACCCCAACTCACCTTTCCCCTTAAGCAAGCATAAGTTGGTTTTCTAAATTTGAGACCCTGTTCTGTTTTGGAATTCATTTCCTGTGTAGCCAAGTTTACATTCCGTGTATTAGTGATATCTTATGATGTTTCTTTTTCTGTGTGACTTATTTCAGTTAGAATCATCGTACCTGAATCCACTCATTATGCTGCTACGGGCCTGATGACATAGATTTCATTTCTGAGTGATACTGCATTGTACGTAAGTACCACAAGTTCTTTATCCATTTTTCACTTTCTGTGATATTGAACTTGTATGGTAAACGAGGTTCTTGTAAACAGAGGCGTCCCAAACTTTGGGGTGGCTGTGTCTTTTTGATTTTAATTTCCCTAAGCTATAGGACCATAAGTGGAAGTGCCCTAGGCTCTGTTGCTTTGTTTTTTAGATGTTTCAGGAAACACCATACACTTCTCCGGAGTGTCTGTTGGCAATTTACATCCCGCCCATCAGCATAACAAGGGTCCCAGTTCTCCATGGCCTGTCCTGCCTTTCTGGATTTTACACTTTTTTCAGATGGCCCTTTTGACCGGGGGACCGTGAGACTTCATTGTAGTGCAGATTTCCTCTGCAAGCTTGCTTGGTTGGCCAAAAAGGGCGTATGCGTTTTTTCCTGAATATATTCAGGAAAAAACGCATACGCCCTTTTTGGCCAAGTGCATCATTGTGGACGTTCTGCCTCTTTTCCTATGCTTTAAATGCAATTCCAGTCTACCTCCTGAAATCGGTTTCCTGCAATTCTGCCTTGCTTTCAATGCCTCTTCATAGCCTTTCCTCAATATACTTTTTGATAATAGTTGGCCTTTATAACTGTGCAGGTTTTTGAATTGCAGTGGCCCTTAGCTCCATTTTTCAGCTCTTATATTTGTGATCTTGCCTCATAACCACTGGATTCCTTCAGGGCCTATTCTTCTTCTGCGACGCCTTGCTGTGACTTTGGTTAATTCTTCTTACTGATGTGACATTAGAGTGACATGTGCCCATTGAAACCGCTACAGCTAGTTTCTCACTGGTTCCCCCTATTCCCATTCATCCTCTGCACTAACTGCAGACTGTGCGATACCAGAACTTAAAGGCATTGACTCCATGTGGGGATGTTGTTAGTAAAGCGGATGGAATGTCGATCTGGAGCCCCGGGAAGGAACAATGAGGTGCGTTTTAGAAACCTTTCCCGATCATATGGTATACCAGTCGCTGGGTTTCCCAAGCATGGTTTAGCTGTAGGAAGATTCCCTTCAACCTGGAGTGTTGGGACCCTTGGAATGAGTAGCATGAAGTATTGCATTAAACTTTCGGCAGTTGCTCACCAAAGCTCACCAATCCTCTCAGCCCCAAGTGTCCAGCCTTATGTCTTATCCAGCTGTGGGTTTATATGTGGTCAATCCAGGTTGCATCACAGCCCCTGAGCGAATTTTGTAAGAATTTTTCTCTCTTTCATTGTTTCAGCGTTTTGTTTTTAAAATTTATTTCTATAATGGGGTTTAGCTCATTTTCACTGCTGTGTTTGTGCCACTCTGCACACACTTGATTCCCTTATGGAGATATATCAATACATGGGTTTTAAGATTCTTATTACTCAGATATATTTCTCTGCGGTGTATAGGGTGTGTTGAGGCCAGTTCATTGAGCAAGGTGTAGATCTTGTCTAATACCTATTTGGTTTATTGAACGGTATCTGTGCTAATTTCAAACTCTGGTTTTTTGCATCACCCCACCTCTCCTTTCCCCTTAAGCTGACATAAGTGTGTTTTCTAAATGTGAGACACTGTTCTGTTCTGTAATTCATTTCTTGTGCAGCCATATTTACCCTCCCTCTATAAGTGATATCTTATGATATGTTTCTTTTTCTGTTTGACTTATTTCAAGTAGTATTATGGGACCTAAATCCACTCTTTATCCTTCTACTAGCCTTATTACATTGATTTCATGGTGAAGAGATATTCCATTGTACATAAGTACCACATCTTCTTTATCCATTGTTCTCTTTCCTGGGATATTTAAGGTGTACTGAAGTTGAGGTTCTTGTAAACAGAGTAGCCCTAAACTGTGGTGTGCTTGTGTCTTGTTGATTTTTAGACTTCCCTAGATATACTCCCATGATTGGAAGTGTCCTATGCTCTGTAGCTCTGTTTTTTAGATGATTTAGGAACCACCATACACTTCTCCAGAGTGGCTCTCGGCAGTTCACACACTGCCCATCAGCGTATAAAGGCTCCCTGTTCTCCATGGCCTGTCCTGCATTTCTGGTTTTTACAATTTTTTAGGATGGCCCTTTTGACCGGTGGGAAGTGAGACTTCTTTGTTGTGCACATTTGCATTGCTTGCTTGCTTCGTTGCCCATAAAGTGCGTATGCGTTTTTTCCTGGATATAATCAGGAAAAAACGCATACGCCCTTTTGGGCCAACTGCATCATTGTCGAAATTCTGCCGCTTTTCATGTGCGTTAAAGACGAGTCCAATCTATCTCTTGAAATCTGTTTCTTGCAATTCTGTCTTGCATTCAGATCCTCTTCTTTGCCTTACCTCACATATTTTTGGACGTTAGTTTTCATTTATAACTCTGCAGGTTTGTGAATTGCAGTGACCCTGAGCTCCATTTTTTAAGTTGCTCTTTTGTGAACTGGCCTCAAACCCGCAGGATTGCTTCAGGCCCTATTTTGGCTCTGGCGAGGCAGGCTGAGCCTTTCTTTAATTCTTATTCTTAATGGGAAATTAGAGTGATATGTGCCCGTCCAAACCCCTACAACTATTCTCTCATTGGTTCCCCCTCTTCCCGTTCATCCTCCTCACAATTTGCAAAATGTGTGAAACAGAAGTTTAAATGTGCTGATTCTCCAAGTGGGGAGATTCTAAGTAGCGTGGCTGGAATGGTGAACAGGAGCACCAGGAGAGGATAAATGAGGTGCATTTTAGACACATCTCCCGATCACATGGTGTACAGTCCTCTGGGTTTTCCATGCATGTTTTAGCTGTAGGAAGATCCCTTGAACCTGCAGATTTGGGACCCATTGAATGGGTACCAGGTAGTATTACTTTAAAGGGTGTGCATTTCCTCACCCAACCTCACATTTCTCTTAGCGCAAACAGTTTCCAGCCTTATGTCTCATCCTGCTGTGGGTCTAGATGTGTTCAATCCATGTTGCATCACCGTCCCTGAGGAAAAGTTGTAAGAGGTTTTCTCTGTCTCTCTGTCGTTTATTTTTTTCAATTTATTACTATATTGGTTACAGCTGATTTTCAAAGCTCTGTTTCTTGCTGCTGTACATCCACTTGATTCACGTACAGAGAGACATCAATAAATTCTTTTTCAGATTCTTCCCAGTCGTATATATTCTTTTCCGGTGACTTGAGTGTGCTGAGTGCAGTTCTTTTAGCTACCGTGTAGGCCTTGTTGATTATCAGTTTGGTATTTGGAATGGTATCTTTGCTAATTTCAACCTCCTGGATGATGCCTCACCCCTCCCCACCTTTCCCGTTTAGCAGCCTTATGCGTGTTTTCTACATATTTGACTATGTTTTTGTTTTGTAATTTATTTCATGTGTAGCCATTTTGGATTCCACCTTTAAGTGATATCTTATGATATGTGTCTTTTTCTTTTTGAATTCTGTCACTTAGAATGATCATACGTAACTCCTCCGGAGTTGTTACAACTGGCCATATTTCATTGATTTCCAGGCTGAATAATATTCCACTCTACCTAAGTACCACATCTCTATCCATTTTTTCCCTCCAGAGACATTTAAGTTATATCCTAGTCAAGGATCTTTTAAACAGAGAGGGGGTAAACATTGGGGTGCCTGTGTCCTCTCGATTTTTGTTTTTCCCAAGATATACGCCCATGAGTGCAAGTGCCCTATGCTCTGTAGCTCATTTTTTAGATGCTTTAGTAAACACAATACACTTCTCCAGAATGGCCGTTGGCAATAAACATTTCCACTATAAGTCTCACAGGGCTCCCTCTTCTCGTTGCCCTGTCCTGCATTTCTGTTGTTTACGCTTTATGAGGATGGCTCTTCTGACTGATGCGAAGTGATATCTTTTGTAGTATTGACTTCCAGTGCCCACCTGTTTGGTTGGCTAAAAAAGTGTATGCCCTTTCCTTGAATATATACAGAAAAAAACGCATACACCCTTTTTGGCCAACTGCAATGTTGGCAATGTTCAGCTCCTTTTCTTGTGCTTAATGGCGAGTCCTTTCTACCTCCTCAAATCCCTTTCCTGCCATTCTCCCTTGCTTACAAGTCCTTTTCTCTGACTTTCCTCAAGACATTTTTCAGTGATGGATATTTTCAACTCTGCAGTTTTGTGAATTTTACTGCCCCTGAGTTCCATTGTTCAACTTGTGTTTATGGGAACTGGCCACAAAGCAGCGGGATTTCCTCAAGCCCTATACTGTTTCCATGGGCAACCCTAGCCTTTGGTCAATTCGTCTTCCTGATTGGAAATTAGAGTGACATGTGCCTGTCTGAACACCTAGGACTTGTCTCTCATTGTTCCTCATCCTTCCGCTTCATCCTCTGGACAAATTCCAAACTGTACGCAACAGGATGTTGACAGTGCTGACATCTCCAAGTGGGGAGACTGTTAGTAAAGACGCTGGAGGGGTGAACCCGAGCACCAGGAGATGAGGAGATGAGATGCCTTTTCCAAACTCTTCCCGATCAGACGGTATACCATCCTCTGGGTGTGACAGACATGTTTTAGCAGTAGGAAGAGTCCCATTCATGTAAGGAGAACACCAGGGCTTTTTCAAAATCAGTGTCTCCCCGAAACCCAAACTGGGGAATTTTTTAAGCTACAGCTACACATATGTTCATTAAGGGCCTTGGGAAGTAGGCAGAGTCCAAACTTTAGATGATTGAAGTCTTCAGGGTCAGAAGCACTCACCACCAGCTTCCCTTAGGCTACACTTTAACTGTCATTGATAGATGATGTCAATAAAAATATCTATTCTTTTTCAGATTATTTCCCCTTATAGGTTATTGCAAAATGTTGAGTGTAGTTCCCTGTGCTATACAGTAGTTCCTTGTTGATGATCTATTTTATACATAGCAGTGTGTATGTGTTAATCCCAAACTGTTAATTTATCCCTCCTCCCACCTTTCCCCTTTGGTAATAATAAATTATAAGATTTTATACTTCTCAGAAATGGGGGAGCTGAAAGAGAGGTATCATTTTCAATGGAAAAGCATTTAAAACAAGATTGAAGGTTTAACCAAGATTATTAGATGTACATCCTTGGAAAGAAATCACTTCATTTCTCTAATATTGACCTGACAAATAAGACAAACCTTTTCACTGAACTTGCTTATAATAAAGTGATGGAAATATCAAATGGAAGTGTTAGAAACATCTTATTTTACCCGAGCCTTATACACTGTTCTATGTTAACTACAGTTTGGCTCACACATCTGTTCATTGAGGTTACAATAGTCTCAATTTCTGTTACTGATCCTCCAGAGTGGACCCCAACAAGTGTCCCCCTGCCCAGTGTCATTGGGGCCAACAGATCGAGACTGAGTTTGGTTCACAAGCAAAGGAAACTTTATATTTTGATCAGAGAATGGAGAGGTGAGAGCATGCACTACCCCGTGGGCTGTGGGCTGGGCTGCTGTGTAGAGATCCTGTCAGAGTCAGTGGGAGGGAGGGAGGGGGCGGAGCTCTTGAGGGCCGGGTTGGCTGTAGCTCAGGCTCTATATCGTGGAGTCTGCACTGGGCCCCAGGAGCTGAGGTGTCGACCCAGCCATTCTGCACTAGGAAATCTGGTCTGAAGTGCCGGGTGTGGAACCTCTGCATGCGGGACCCTAGGAGCACGTGAAATTAGACAAAGCACAAAGGATAAAAAAGGTTAGACTTGACTTTATTGCCCAGATTCTATTTTTATCTCCCAGGGGTTTTTAATGGGCTTTGCTGGGGACAAACCCCTCCTCTGCCTTTTGTCCCGTTCCTCATTCTTGGAGTGCTGAGGGTGCAGACCCTTCTTCTGTAACTGCTGAGTGCTGAGTTGGGAGCCCTCATACCCTGGGGCGAGGGTCAGAGCTTCTCCCCAGCAGCCTCCCGGTGACGTTGATTGTCCCCAGGACCCCTGCCTCCCTGCTCGTCCACCTGAGCACCAGCATTGGAAGTGTTATAGATTCTAATGACCTTTAAGGGTCCAGGAAAGAGATGTGCAGAGATGCTGTGGGGGCCGGTTTCACCCCGCCCCACATTTGTTCGGCCACCTTAGGCTGACCGTCTCTGCCAGCCTAGATGCTCTGACCAGTAGTCTGCGCTTTCTTCAGTTAGGCCCCTGAATTAACGTACAAACAGCACCAGGTGTCAGAGCCCTGCCCGCTCAACTCCCAGACAGTCCAGGGTCAGTGGTGACCAAGGACCATGATGGCTACTGAGTCAACAGCCTTTTGAAGTAAACAGGAGTCCAGCCGGTCTTATTGGCCACCATCATCACGGTGTCTGTAGGCTTTTCTATGGTGACAGTGTGGTATACTGTTCCCCCGCCAAGATTATTAGCTCCCCTCTGGGTGCAGTAAGTCCTGCAAGCAGTAGTCTACTCTTTTGGGACACACTCTTGTTGTTTTATGAGAGAAACTCCAGGTCAAGTGATGTTCGCACGAGTCGTCATGGTGCCCTGTTGCCCCCGGTTATCTCTCTGGATGTTGGAGTTGGAGGGCCTCCTCACTCGAGGTCGGTGTGCCCACGGAGCGAACCCTGCAACTTCAGGGCATGGTTGGTGGTTAGGATCACCACGTGGGGTCCTTTTCCCTTAGGAGGGAGGTGGCCTTTTGGGCTGCTGATTTCCAGGTTTTTAGATACCGCCAGTATCTTGGCCAGATGTGGCAGTGGGCCAAGCCCCTTAGTGACCGTAGTTTATCCTACCTGGATGGCATTCTTGCATTGTTCCATTTCAAGTGGTCCCAGTTTTTGCACTAATTCTCCAATGGCGATTCACCTTTCACCGGGAATGTAAAGGTCAAAGGGTTTAGCTAAATTAGGGAGTTCCAGGGCAAGGGTCTGAATTGACTGCTCTTTCCATTCTTGAAAGGCCACTTCTGGATTCTATTCAAAAGGATCATCATCTTTTCCTTTCAGTGTTTCATATAGAGGCCCAGCTAGTAGACTGTAGCTAGGGATCCAGAAGCAGCAAACCCTGGCCTCCCCAGGAACCCCTAAGCTGTCTTCTAGTTTTAGAAAGGGGTAAGGCTGAAAATGGTTTCTTCCCTTTCCTGGGATGGGCTTCTCTGACCTTCTGTGAGAATGAAGCCCAGGCAGGTCACCGCAGTCTGTGATATTTGAGCTTTTTCTTGGACAACTTCTATCCTTTATTGGCTTGGTAGTTCAGAGGCCTCCTTAGTAGGGCTGGTGATCAGAATGTCGTCTGCATATTGAAGGAGGGTTTCCTTTTCCAGAGGTAGAACTTTTAGGTCTTTAGCTAAGCTTTCCCCAAAGATGGTGTGGGAATTTTTGCACCCTTGGGGCCAGACGGCCCGGAAGTATTGTTTTAGTTGTATGTTGAGTCCTGCCACTCACAAGCCAAAATTTCTTGTGACTCTGGGACTAATGGAATACAAAAGAAGGCATCACTGAAGACTAATACAGAATACCATGTCCTGGTGGTTGGTAGAATGACCAGCAGGGTGTAGGAATTAGGAGCAACTGGAGGTATATCCTCGGTGGCTTCACTGACTGTCCTGACATCCTTTACCAGGTCCCCAGCGGCCCATGGGGCTCTCGTGGTCAGACCAATCCCAGAATATGGAGCTCACCTGGGCAGGTACCCCACCCCCACCCCAGCCCACGGGGCTCTCGTGGTCAGGCCCCTCCCAGGATACAGAGCTACCCTTGCAGGTACCGTGGCAGGGCTGGGCACACAGGAACCGTGCACATAGCCCTCATTGCAGAGCACCCCCAGCTCACCTGTCGCTCAGAGCTGACACAGAGCACCTCAGAGCAGGACTTGAACTAACAAACAGCAGCTGCGACAGGTCTGTGACCCTGGGCATCACTCCGTGAGGCCTCCCTCCACCTGGTCTTCCAGAGACTTCCACTGCACCCGGGGCACCAGGCCTCTGTCTCCAACCACCACCCACCCCTCCTCTCCCTGACTCCTGGGTTCCTCTCATTAGGAGAGGGTTTTCTTGAAGTTGTCTCCCACTCATGGGCCAGATAAAATGATTAGAAAACAAGCCAAAGCTGCAGCCCCTTGTCTATCCTGACTCTCAGGAGCCCACACCTGTTCCTTGGACCTGGCCGGTTCAGCAAGTTCCATTTTCTGCAACTGTGAGCCCCTGAGGGGTGATGATTGGCTGACCTGGGCAGCCTTACCGTGCCGGCCAGCCCTCCCCAGGTGTGCCTGGGTTGAGATCAATATAAATACCACTCCAGGCAGCAAGAGCCCCTGCAGCCGTGCCTGACGCCATTTTCTCTGCCCTGTCAGCAGTCTCGGGGCTGGGCTGGTGGGAGGGAGTGAGAGGCCACGGCTTTGTGGGTGGCCCAGTGTGAGTGGGGCTCTGCTGGACTTTCTGCAGCAGTTGCCAGGCTGCCACCTGCTAAAGAAGAGGATGTGTCACCCATACCTGCTGCTGGAATTTCTCCCTGGGCAGAGGTGAGGAAGGAAAAAAGCAGTGGGGGCAGGGACAGGACGGGTATCTCAGGCAGGGCAATGGAAATCTTCCAGAAGAGCACCCAGGGCCAGGACCATCCTGGCTGGCCTGCAGGCACCAAGTCGGCAGGCATGCTGTCACTCGTGTGGCTCTATGGCCCTTCCTCTAGGCTTTCAAGTCCTTGTATATATTCAGGTGTTTTACCTGGGACGGGTGGGAATAGTTCAGCAGCAACTGGCCTGGGGCTCAGCTCACGTTTACTCACAGATGCCTCGGCACGGTGCCCCAGCTTTGCAATGAGGACGCTTGTTGCGTGGGGGCTGCTGGCTGAATGGGAGACGATTCCCCACCACTGACCAACTTCAGAATTGTTTACAACTGGAGCAAGTGCCCTGATACAGTTTTCCTCTGTGTAACTGGTGGGTTCTGTGTTTTTTTCTCTTTTTCGTTTTTGGTTCAAGGTAGATTTTATTCCTCTTTTTTGTATTTACAGATATAAGCATGGAAATAATTTATTCATATAAATACATGTATGTGCAGGGAATAATTGTTTTTTCTGTTTTATTTTTTAAATTTTATTTCTTTTTAATTTTGAATTTTATTTTATATTTTTATACAGCAGGTTCTTATTGGTTATCTATTTTATACATATAAATGTATACATGCCAATCCCAGTCTCTCAACTCCTCCCACCACCACCCCCCCAACAGCTTTCCCCCCTTGTTGTCCATACGTTTGTTGTCTACATCTGTTGCTCTATTTATGCCTTGCAAAATGGTTAATCTGTACAGTTTTTCTAGGTTCCACATATATGCATGAATACACAAGATTTGTTTTTCTCTTTCTGACTTACTTCACTCTGTATGACAGTCTCTAGATCCATCGACGTCTCTACAAATGACCCAGTTTCATTCCTTTTCATGGCTTAGTAATATTCCATTTTATATATGTACCACAGCTTTATGCATTCGTCTGTCTGTGGGCATTTAGGTTGCTTCCATTACCTCGATATTGTAAATAGTGATGCAATGAACATTGCGGTGAATGACTCTTTTTGATTTATGGTTTTGTCTGGGTATATGTCCAGTACTGGGATTGCTGTATCATATGGTAATTCTATTGTTAGTTTCTTAAGAAATTCCATATTGTTCTCCATAATGACTGTATCAATTTATATTCCCAACAATAGTGGAAGAGGGTTCCTTTTCTCCACACCCTTTCCAGCATTTTTTGTTTGTAGATTTTCAATGATGCCTATTCTACCCGGTGTGAGGTGATACCTCATTGTTGAATCCATTTCGTTGAGCAAGGGGTAGCTCTTGTCTATTACATATTTGGCTTATGGAACGGTATCTGTGCTAATTTCAAACTCTGCTTTTATGCAGCACCCCAACTCACCTTCCCCCTTAAGCAGGCATAAGTTGGTTTTCTAAACTTGAGACCCTGTTCTGTTTTGTAATTCAGTTCATGTGTAGCCAAGTTCACATTCCGTGTATTAGTGATACCTTATGAAGTTTCTTTTTCTGTGTGACTTAATTCACTTAGAATCATCGTGCCTCAATCCACTCATTATGCTGGTACGGGCCTGGTGACATAGATTTCATTGCTGAGTGGTATTCTGTTGTACAGAAGTACCGCAACTTCTTTATCCATTATTTGCTCTCTGGGATATTTAACTTGCGCCGTAGAAGAGATTCCTGTAAAAAGAGCCGTCCCAAATTTTGGGGTTGCTGTGTCTTTTTGATATTAATTTCCCTAAGCTATAGGACCATAAGTGGAAGTGCCCTAGGCTCTGTTGCTTTGTTTTTTAGATGTTTCAGGAAACACCATACACTTCTCCCGAGTGTCTGTTGGCAATTTACATCCCGCCCACCAGCATAACAAGGCTCCCAGTTCTCCATGGCCTGTCCTGCCTTTCTGGATTTTACACTTTTTTCAGATGGCCCTTTTGACCGGGGGGAAGTGAGACTTCATTGTAGTGCAGATTTCCTTTGCAAGGTTGCTTGGTAGGCCAAAAAGGGCATATGCGTTTTTTCCTGAATATATTCAGGAAAAAACGCATACGCCCTTTTTGGCCAAGTGCATCATTGTGGACGTTCTGCCTCTTTTCCTATGCTTTCAATGCAATTCCAGTCTACCTCCTGAAATCGGTTTCCAGCAATTCTGCCCCACTTTCAAGTCCTCTTGGCAGCCTTACTTCGGTATATTTTTGGACGATAGCTGTCATTTATAACTCTGCAGGTTTGTGAATTACAGTGCCCTTGAGCTCCTTTCTTCAACTCGCTTTCTTTTGAGCTGGCCGCAACACCGCAGGATGGCTTCAGGCCCTAATCTGGTTCCGGCACGGCACGCTGAGCCTTTGGTTAATTCCTCTTCCTGGTGGGAAATGAGAGTTAAATTTGCCCGTCCAGACACCTCCAGCTAGTCTCTCATTGGTTCTCGCTATTCCTGTTCATCTTCCGCAGAAATTGCAAACTGGGCCAAACAGGAGGTTAAAGGGACTGACTCTCCAAGTCGGGAGAGTGTTAGTGAAGCGTCTGGAATGTTGCACCCGAGTACCAGGGTTCGAAGACTGAGACATATTTGAACACGTCTCCCGATCACACGGTTGATCATACTCTAGGTTCCACATGCATGTTTTAGCTGAAGGAAGAATACCTTAAACCTGGGTAGTTGAAACCCGTGGAATGGGTACCATGCAATATGACTTCAAAGGGTCTTCATTTGCTCACCGAACCTCTCCAATCCTATCACTGCTGCGTTTATGCCCCTGTACACACGCTTGATTCTCTTTTGGAGACATAGCAATCCATAGGTTTTAAGATACTTACTAGTCAGGTACATTCTTAGGCGTTTAATATGGGGTGTTGAGTCCATTTCGTTGAGCAAGGAGTAGCTCTTGTCTATTCCATATTTGGCTTAAGGAACTTTATCTGTGCTCATTTCAATCTCTGGTTTTATGCAGCACCCCAACTCACCTTTCCCCTTAAGCAAGCATAAGTTGGTTTTCTAAATTTGAGACCCTGTTCTGTTCTGTAATTCAGTTCCTGTGTAGCCAAGTTTACGTTCCGTGTATTACTGATATCTTATGAGGTTTCTTTTTCTGTGTGACTTATTTCAGTTAGAATCATCATACCTGAATCCACTCATTATGCTGCTAAGGGCCTGATGACATAGATTTCATTGCTGAGTGATATTGCTTTGTAAGTAAATACCACAACTTCTTTATCCATTTTTCACTTTCTGCGATGTTGAACTTGTACTGTAAACGAGGTTCTTGTAAACAGAGGCGTCCCAAACTTTGGGGTGGCTGTGTCTTTTTGATTTTAATTTCCCTAAGCTATAGGACCATAAGTGGAAGTGCCCTAGGCTCTGTTGCTTTGTTTTTTAGATGTTTCAGGAAACACCATACACTTCTCCCGAGTGTCTGTTGGCAATTTACATCCCGCCCATCAGCATAACAAGGCTCCCAGTTCTCCATGGCCTGTCCTGCCTCTCTGGATTTTACCCTTTTTTCAGATGGGCCTTTTGACCGGGGGGAAGTGAGACTTCATTGTAGTGCAGATTTCCTTTGCAAGCTTGCTTGGTTGGCCAAAAAGGGTGTATGCGTTTTTTCCTGAATATATTTTCCTGAATATATTCAGGAATATATTCAGGAAATATATTTTCCTGAATATATTTTCCTGAATATATTCAGGAAAAAACGCATACGCCCTTTTTGGCCAAGTGCATCATTGTGGACATTCTGCCTCTTTTCCTATGCTTTCAATGCAATTCCAGTCTACCTCCTGAAATTGGTTTCCTGCAATTCTGCCCCGCTTTCAAGTCCTCTTGGCAGCCTTACTTCAGTATATTTTTGGACGATAGCTGTCATTTATAACTCTGCAGGTTTGTGAATTACAGTGCCCCTGAGCTCCTTTCTTCAACTCGCTTTCTTGTGAGCTGGCCGCAACACCGCAGGATGGCTTCAGGCCCTAATCTGGTTCCGGCACGGCACGCTGAGCCTTTGGTTATTTCCTCTTCCTGGTGGGAAATGAGAGTTAAATTTGCCCGTCCAGACACCTCCAGCTAGTCTCTCATTGGTTCTCCCTATTCCTGTTCATCTTCCGCAGAAATTGCAAACTGGGTCAAACAGGAGATTAAAGGCGCTGACTCTCCAAGTGGGGAGAGTGTTAGTAAAGCGTCTGGAATGTTGCACCCGAGTACCAGGGGAGGAAAACTGAGACATATTTGAACACGTCTCCCGTTCACATGGTTGATCATACTCTGGGTTCCACATGCATGTTTTAGCTGAAGGAAGAATACCTTAAACCTGGAGATTTGAGACCCTTGGAATGGGTACCATGCAATATGACTTCAAAGGGTCTTCATTTGCTCACCGAACTTCTCCAATCCTATGACTGCTGCGTTTATGCCCCTGTACACACACGCGTGATTCTCTTTTGGAGACATAGCAATCCATGGGTTTTAAGATACTTACTAGTCAGGTATATTCTTAGGCGTTAAATATGGGGTGTTGAGTCCATTTCGTTGAGCAAGGAGTAGCTCTTGTCTATTCCATATTTGGCTTAAGGAACTTTATCTGTGCTCATTTCAATCTCTGGTTTTATGCAGCACCCCAACTCACCTTTCCCCTTAAGCAAGCATAAGTTGGTTTTCTAAATTTGAGACCCTGTTCTGTTCTGTAATTCAGTTCCTCAGTAGCCAAGTTTACATTCCGTGTATTACTGCTATTTTATGATGTTTCATTTTCTGTGTGACTTATTTCAGTTAGAATCATCGTACCTGAATCCACTCATTATGCTGCGACGGGCCTGATGACATAGATTTCATTGCTGAGTGTTACTGCATTGTACGTAAGTACCACAAGTTCTTTATCCATTTTTCACTTTCTGTGATATTGAACTTGTACGGTAAACGAGGTTCTTGTAAACAGAGGCGTCCCAAACTTTGGGGTGGCTGTGTCTTTTTGATTTTAATTTCCCTAAGCTATAGGACCATAAGTGGAAGTGCCCTAGGCTCTGTTGCTTTGTTTTTTAGATGTTTCAGGAAACACCATACACTTCTCCTGAGTGTCTGTTGGCAATTTACATCCCGCCCATCAGCATAACAAGGCTCCCAGTTCTCCATGGCCTGTCCTGCCTTTCTGGATTTTACACTTTTTTCAGATGGCCCTTTTGACCGGGGGGAAGTGAGACTTCATTGTAGTGCAGATTTCCTTTGCAAGCTTGCTTGGTTGGCCAAAAAGGGCGTATGCGTTTTTTCCTGAATATATTCAGGAAAAAACGCATACGCCCTTTTTGGCCAAGTGCATCATTGTGGACGTTCTGCCTCTTTTCCTATGCTTTCAATGCAATTCCAGTCTACCTCCTGAAATCGGTTTCCTGCAATTCTGCCCCGCTTTCAAGTCCTCTTGGCAGCCTTACTTCAGTATATTTTTGGACGATAGCTGTCATTTATAACTCTGCAGGTTTGTGAATTACAGTGCCCCTGAGCTCCTTTCTTCAACTCGCTTTCTTGTGACCTGGCCGTAACACCGCAACATGGCTTCAGGCCCTAATCTGGTTCCGGCACGGCACGCTGAGCCATTGGTTAATTCCTCTTCCTGGTGGGAATGAGAGTTAAATTTGCCCGTCCAGACACCTCCAGCTAGTCTCTCATTGGTTCTCTCTATTCCTGTTCATCTTCCGCAGAATTTGCAAACTGGGCCAAACAGGAGGTTAAAGGGACTGACTCTCCAAGTCGGGAGAGTGTTAGTAAAGCGTTTGGAATGTTGCACCCGACTACCAGGGTACTAAAACTGAGACATATTTGAACACGTCTCCCGTTCACACGGTTGATCATACTCTAGGTTCCACATGCATGTTTTAGCTGAAGGAAGAATACCTTAAACCTGGGTAGTTGAAACCCGTGGAATGGGTACCATGCAATATGACTTCAAAGGGTCTTCATTTGCTCACCGAACCTCTCCAATCCTATCACTGCTGCGTTTATGCCCCTGTACACACGCTTGATTCTCTTTCGGAGACATAGCAATCCATAGGTTTTAAGATACTTACTAGTCAGGTACATTCTTAGGCGTTTAATATGCGGTGTTGAATCCATTTCGTTGAGCAAGAGTAGCTCTTGTCTATTCCATATTTAGCTTAAGGAACTTTATCTGTGCTCATTTCAATCTCTGGTTTTATGCAGCACCCCAACTCACCTTTCCCCTTAAGCAAGCATAAGTTGGTTTTCTAAATTTGAGACCCTGTTCTGTTCTGTAATTCAGTTCCTGAGTAGCCAAGTTTACATTCCGTGTATTACTGATATCTTATGATGTTTCTTTTTCTGTGTGACTTATTTCAGTTAGAATCATCATACCTGAATGCACTCATTGTGCTGCTAAGGGCCTGAAGACATAGATTTCATTGCTGAGTGATATTGCTTTGTAAGTAAATACCACAACTTCTTTATCCATTTTTCACTTTCTGCGATGTTGAACTTGTACTGCAAACGAGGTTCTTGTAAACAGAGCCGTTCCAAACTTTGGGGTGGCTGTGTCTTTTTGATTTTAATTTCCCTAAGCTATAGGACCATAAGTGGAAGTGCCCTAGGCTCTGTTGCTTTGTTTTTTAGATGTTTCAGGAAACACCATACACTTCTCCCGAGTGTCTGTTGGCAATTTACATCCCGCCCATCAGCATAACAAGGCTCCCAGTTCTCCATGGCCTGTCCTGCCTTTCTGGATTTTACACTTTTTCAGATGGCCCTTTTGACCAGGGGGAAGTGAGACTTCATTGTAGTGCAGATTTCCTTTGCAAGCTTGCTTGGTTGGCCAAAAAGGGCGTATGCGTTTTTTCCTGAATATATTCAGGAAAAAACGCATACGCCCTTTTTGGCCAAGTGCATCATTGTGGACGTTCTGCCTCTTTTCCTATGCTTTCAATGCAATTCCAGTCTACCTCCTAAAATCGGTTTCCTGCAATTCTGCCCCGCTTTCAAGTCCTCTTGGCAGCCTTACTTCAGTATATTTTTGGACGATAGCTGTCATTTATAACTCTGCAGGTTTGTGAATTACAGTGCCCCTGAGCTCCTTTCTTCAACTCGCTTTCTTGTGAGCTGGCCGCAACACCGCAGGATGGCTTCAGGCCCTAATCTGGTTCCGGCACGGCACGCTGAGCCTTTGGTTATTTCCTCTTCCTGGTGGGAAATGAGAGTTAAATTTGCCCGTCCAGACACCTCCAGCTAGTCTCTCATTGGTTCTCCCTATTCCTGTTCATCTTCCGCAGAAATTGCAAACTGGGTCAAACAGGAGATTAAAGGCGCTGACTCTCCAAGTGGGGAGAGTGTTAGTAAAGCGTCTGGAATGTTGCACCCGAGTACCAGGGGAGGAAAACTGAGACATATTTGAACACGTCTCCCGTTCACATGGTTGATCATACTCTGGGTTCCACATGCATGTTTTAGCTGAAGGAAGAATACCTAAAACCTGGAGATTTGAGACCCTTGGAATGGGTACCATGCAATATGACTTCAAAGGGTCTTCATTTGCTCACCGAACCTCTCCAATCCTATCACTGCTGCGTTTATGCCCCTGTACACACGCTTGATTCTCTTTTGGAGACATAGCAATCCATGGGTTTTAAGATACTTACTAGTCAGGTATATTCTTAGGCGTTTAATATGGGGTGTTGAGTCCATTTCGTTGAGCAAGGAGTAGCTCTTGTCTATTCCATATTTGGCTTAAGGAACTTTATCTGTGCTCATTTCAATCTCTGGTTTTATGCAGCACCCCAACTCACCTTTCCCCTTAAGCAAGCATAAGTTGGTTTCTAAATTTGAGACCCTGTTCTGATTTGGAATTCAGTTCCTGTGTAGCCAAGTTTACATTCCGTGTATTAGTGATATCTTATGATGTTTCTTTTTCTTTGTGACTTATTTCAGTTAGAATCATCGAACCTGAATCCACTCATTATGCTGCTACGGGCCTGATGACATAGATTTCATTGCTGAGTGATACTGCATTGTACATAAGTACCACAAGTTCTTTATCCATTTTTCACTTTCTGTGATATTGAACTTGTACGGTAAACGAGGTTCTTGTAAACAGAGGCGTCCCAAACATTGGGGTGGCTGTGTCTTTTTGATTGTAATTTCCTTAAGCTATAGAACCATAAGTGGAAGTGCCCTAGGCTCTGTTGCTTTGTTTTTTAGATGTTTCCAGAAACACCATACACTTCTCCCAAGTGTCTGTTGGCAATTTACATCCCGCCCATCAGCATAACAAGGCTCCCAGTTCTCCATGGCCTGTCCTGCCTTTCTGGATTTTACACTTTTTTCAGATGGCCCTTTTGACCGGGGGGAAGTGAGACTTCATTGTAGTGCAGATTTCCTTTGCAAGTTTGCTTGGTTGGCCAAAAAGGGCGTATGCGTTTTTTCCTGAATATATTCAGGAAAAAACGCATATGCCTTTCTTGGCCAAGTGCATCATTGTGGACGTTCTGCCTCTTTTCCTATGCTTTCAATGCAATTCCAGTCTACCTCCTGAAATCGGTTTCCTGCAATTCTGCCCCGCTTTCAAGTCCTCTTGGCAGCCTTACTTCAGTATATTTTTGGACGATAGCTGTCATTTATAACTCTGCAGGTTTGTGAATTACAGTGCCCCTGAGCTCCTTTCTTCAACTCGCTTTCTTGTGAGCTGGCCGCAACACCGCAGGATGGCTTCAGGCCCTAATCTGGTTCCGGCACGGCACGCTGAGCCTTTGGTTAATTCCTCTTCCCAGTGGGAAATGAGAGTTAAATTTGCCCGTCCAGACACCTCCAGCTAGTATCTCATTGGTTCTCGCTATTCCTGCTCATCTTCCGCAGAAATTGCAAACTGGGCCAAACAGGAGGTTAAAGGCACTGACTCTCCAAGTCGGGAGGGTGTTAGTAAAGCGTCTGGAATGTTGCACCCGAGTACCAGGGTACGAAAACTGAGACATATTTGAACACGTCTCCCGATCACATGGTTGATCATACTCTAGGTTCCACATGCATGTTATTGCTGAAGGAATAATACCTTAAACCTGGGTAGTTGAAACCAGTGGAATGGGTACCATGCAATGACTTCAAAGGGTCTTCATTTGCTCACCGAACCTCTCCAATCCTATCACTGCTGCGTTTATGCCCCTGTACACATGCTTGATTCTCCTTCGGAGACATAGCAATGCATAGGTTTTAAGATACTTACTAGTCAGGTACATTCTCAGGCGTTTAATATGCGGTGTTGAGTCCATTTCGTTGAGCAAGGAGTAGCTCTTGTCTATTCCATATTTGGCTTAAGGAACTTTATCTGTGCTCATTTCAATCTCTGGTTTTATGCAGCACCCCAACTCACCTTTCCCCTTAAGCAAGCATAAGTTGCTTTTCTAAATTTGAGACCCTGTTCTGTTCTGTAATTCAGTTCCTGTGTAGCCAAGTTTACATTCCGTGTATTACTGATATCTTATGATGTTACTTTTTCTGTGTGACTTATTTCAGTTAGAATCATCATACCTGAATCCACTCATTGTGCTGCTAAGGGCCTGATGACATAGATTTCATTGCTGAGTGATATTGCTTTGTAAGTAAATACCACAAGTTCTTTATCCATTTTTCACTTTCTGCGATGTTGAACTTGTACTGCAAACGAGGTTCTTGTAAACAGAGCCGTTCCAAACTTTGGGGTGGCTGTGTCTTTTTGATTTTAATTTCCCTAAGCTATAGGACCATAAGTGGAAGTGCCCTAGGCTCTGTTGCTTTGTTTTTTAGATGTTTCAGGAAACACCATACACTTCTCCCGAGTGTCTGTTGGCAATTTACATCCCGCCCATCAGCATAACAAGGCTCCCAGTTCTCCATGGCCTGTCCTGCCTTTCTGGATTTTACACTTTTTTCAGTTGGCCCTTCTGACCGGGGGGAAGTGAGACTTCATTGTAGTGCAGATTTCCTCTGCAAGCTTGCTTGGTTGGCCAAAAAGGGCGTATGCGTTTTTTCCTGAATATATTCAGGAAAAAACGCATACGCCCTTTTTGGCCAAGTGCATCATTGTGGACGTTCTGCCTCTTTTCCTATGCTTTCAATGCAATTCCAGTCTACCTCCTGAAATCGGTTTCCTGCAATTCTGCCCCGCTTTCAAGTCGTCTTGGCAGCCTTACTTCAGTATATTTTTGGACGATAGCTGTCATTTATAACTCTGCAGGTTTGTGAATTACAGTGCCCCTGAGCTCCTTTCTTCAACTCGCTTTCTTTTGAGCTAGCCGCAACCCCGCAGGATGGCTTCAGGCCCTAATCTGGTTCCGGCACGGCACGCTGAGCCTTTGGTTAATTCCTCTTCCTGGTGGGAAATGAGAGTTAAATTTGCCCGTCCAGACACCTCCAGCTAGTCTCTCATTGGTTCTCGCTATTCCTGTTCATCTTCCGCAGAAATTGCAAACTGGGCCAAACAGGAGGTTAAAGGCGCTGACTCTCCAAGTGGGGAGAGTGTTAGTAAAGCGTCTGGAATGTTGCACCCGAGTACCAGGGGAGGAAAACTGAGACATATTTGAACACGTCTCCCGTTCACACGGTTGATCATACTCTGGGTTCCACATGCATGTTTTAGCTGAAGGAAGAATACCTTAAACCTGGAGAGTTGAGACCCGTGGAATGGGTACCATGCAATATGACTTCAAAGGGTCTTCATTTGCTCACCGAACCTCTCCAATCCTATCACTGCTGCGTTTATGCCCCTGTACACACGCTTGGTTCTCTTTTGGAGACATAGCAATCCATAGGTTTTAAGATACTTACTAGTCAGGTACATTCTTAGGCGTTTGATATGGGGTGTTGAGTCCATTTCGTTGAGCAAGGAGTAGCTCTTGTCTATTCCATATTTGGCTTAAGGAATTTTATCTGTGCTCATTTCCATCTCTGGTTTTATGCACCACCCCAACTCACCTTTCCCCTTAAGCAAGCATAAGTTGGTTTTCTAAATTTGAGACCCTGTTCTGATTTGGAATTCAGTTCCTGTGTAGCCAAGTTTACATTCCGTGTATTAGTGATATCTTATGATGTTTCTTTTTCTGTGTGACTTATTTCATTTAGAATCATCATACCTGAATCCACTCATTGTGCTGCTAAGGGCCTGATGACATACATTTCATTGCTGAGTGATATTGCTTTGTAAGTAAATCCCACAACTTCTTTATCCATTTTTCACTTTCTGCGATGTTGAACTTGTACTGTAAACAAGGTTCTTGTAAACAGAGGCGTTCCAAACTTTGGGGTGGCTGTGTCTTTTTGATTTTAATTTCCCTAAGATATAGGACCATAAGTGGAAGTGCCCTAGGCTCTGTTGCTTTGTTTTTTAGATGTTTCAGGAAACACCATACACTTCTCCCGAGTGTCTGTTGGCAATTTACATCCCGCCCATCAGCATAACAAGGCTCCCAGTTTTCCATGGTCTGTCCTGCCTTTCTGGATTTTACACTTTTTTCAGATGGCCCTTTTGACCGGGGGGAAGTGAGACTTCATTGTAGTGCAGATTTCCTTTGCAAGTTTGCTTGGTTGGCCAAAAAGGGCGTAGGCGTTTTTTCCTGAATATATTCAGGAAAAAACGCCTACGCCCTTTTTGGCCAAGTGCATCATTGTGGACGTTCTGCCTCTTTTCCTATGCTTTCAATGCAATTCCAGTCTACATCCTGAAATCGGTTTCCTGCAATTCTGCCCCGCTTTCAAGTCCTCTTGGCAGCCTTACTTCAATATATTTTTGGACGATAGCTGTCATTTATAACTCTGCAGGTTTGTGAATTACAGTGCCCCTGAGCTCCTTTCTTCAACTCGCTTTCTTGTGAGCTGGCCGCAACACCGCAGGATGGCTTCAGGCCCTAATCTGGTTCCGGCACGGCATGCTGAGCCTTTGGTTAATTCCTCTTCCTGGTGGGAAATGAGAGTTAAATTTGCCCGTCCAGACACCTCCAGCTAGTCTCTCATTGGTTTTCGCTATTCCTGTTCATCTTCTGCAGAAATTGCAAACTGGGCCAAACAGGAGGTTAAAGGGACTGACTCTCCAAGTCGGGAGACTGTTAGTAAAGCGTCTGGAATGTTGCACCCGAGTACCAGGGTACGAAAATTGAGACATATTTGAACACGTCTCCCGATCACATGCTTGATCATACTCTGGGTTCCACATGCATGTTTTAGCTGAAGGAAGAATACCTTAAACCTGGGTAGTTGAAACCCGTGGAATGGGTACCATGCAATATGACTTCAAAGGGTCTTCATTTGCTCACCGAACCTCTCCAATCCTATCACTGCTGCGTTTATGCCCCTGTACACACGCTTGATTCTCTTTTTGATACATAGCAATCCATAGGTTTTAAGATACTTACTAGTCAGGTACATTCTTAGGCGTTTAATATGGGGTGTTGAGTCCATTTCGTTGAGCAAGGAGTAGCTCTTGTCTATTCCATATTTGGCTTAAGGAACTTTATCTGTGCTCATTTCAATCTCTGGTTTTATGCAGCTCCCCAACTCACCTTTCCCCTTAAGCAAGCATAAGATGGTTTTCTAAATTTGAGACCCTGTTCTGTTTTGGAATTCAGTTCCTGTGTAGCCAAGTTTACATTCCGTGTATTAGTGATATCTTATGATGTTTCTTTTTCTGTGTGACTTATTTCAGTTAGAATCATCGTACCTGAATCCACTCATTATGCTGCTACGGGCCTGATGACATAGATTTCATTGCTGTGTGATACTGCATTGTACGTAAGTACCACAAGTATTTTATCCATTTTTCACTTTCTGTGATATTGAACTTGTACGGTAAACGAGGTTCTTGTAAACAGAGGCGTCCCAAACATTGGGGTGGCTGTGTCTTTTTGATTTTAATTTCCCTAAGCTATAGGACCATAAGTGGAAGTGCACTAGGCTCTGTTGCTTTGTTTCTTAGATGTTTCAGGAAACACCATACACTTCTCCCGAGTGTCTGTTGGCAATTTACATCCCGCCCATCAGCATAACAAGGCTCCCAGTTCTCCATGGCCTGTCCTGCCTTTCTGGATTTTACACTTTTTTCAGATGGCCCTTTTGACTGGGGGGAAGTGAGACTTCATTGTAGTGCAGATTTCCTTTGCAAGTTTGCTTGGTTGGCCAAAAAGGACGTATGCGTTTTTTCCTGAATATATTCAGGAAAAAACGCATACGCCCTTTTTGGCCAAGTGCATCATTGTGGACGTTCTGCCTCTTTTCCTATGCTTTCAATGCAATTCCAGTCTACCTCCTGAAATCGGTTTCCTGCAATTCTGCCCCGCTTTCAAGTCCTCTTGGCAGCCGTACTTCAGTATAGTTTTGGACGATAGCTGTCATTTATAACTCTGCAAGTTTGTGAATTAGAGTGCCCCTGAGCTCCTTTCTTCAACTCGCTTTCTTGTGACCTGGCCGCAACAGCGCAGGATGGCTTCAGGCCCTAATCTGGTTCCGGCACGGCACGCTGAGCCTTTGGTTAATTCCTCTTCCTGGTGGGAAATGAGAGTTAAATTTGCCCGTCCAGACACCTCCAGCTAGTCTCTCATTGGTTCTCGCTATTCCTGTTCATCTTCCGCAGAAATTGCAAACTGGGCCAAACAGGAGGTTAAAGGCGCTGACTCTCCAAGTGGGGAGAGTGTTAGTAAAGCGTCTGGAATGTTGCACCCGAGTACCAGGGTACGAAAACTGAGACATATTTGAACACGTCTCCCGATCACATGGTTGATCATACTCTAGGTTCCACATGCATGTTTTAGCTGAAGGAAGAATACCTTAAACCTGGGTAGTTGAAACCTGTGGAATGGGTACCATGCAATATGACTTCAAAGGGTCTTCATTTGCTCACCGAACCTCTCCAATCCTATCACTGCCGCGTTTATGCCCCTGTACACATGCTTGATTCTCTTTCGGAGACATAGCAATCCATAGGTTTTAAGATACTTACTAGTCAGGTACACTCTCAGGCGTTTAATATGCGGTATTGAGTCCATTTCGTTGAGCAAGGAGGAGCTCTTGTCTATTCCATATTTGGCTTAAGGAACTTTATCTGTGCTCATTTCAATCTCTGGTTTTATGCAGCACCCCAACTCACCTTTACCCTTAAGCAAGCATAAGTTGGTTTTCTAAATTTGAGACCCTGTTCTGTTCTGTAATTCAGTTCCTGTGTAGCCAAGTTTACATTCCGTGTATTACTGATATCTTATGATGTTTCTTTTTCTGTGTGACTTATTTCAGTTAGAATCATCATACCTGAATCCACTCATTGTGCTGCTACGGGCCTGATGACATAGATTTCATTGATGAGTGATATTGCTTTGTAAGTAAATACCACAACTTCTTTATCCATTTTTCACTTTCTGCGATGTTGAACTTGTACTGTAAACGAGGTTCTTGTAAACAGAGGCGTCCCAAAATTTGGGGTGGCTGTGTGTTTTTGATTTTAATTATCCTAAGCTATAGGACCATAAGCGGAAGTGCACTAGGCTCTGTTGCTTTGTTTTTTAGGTGTTTCAGGAAACACCATACACTTCTCCCGAGTGTCTGTTGGCAATTGACATCCCGCCCATCAGCATAACAAGGCTCCCAGTTCTCCATGGCCTGTCCTGCCTTTCTGGATTTTACACTTTTTTCAGATGGCCCTTTTGACCGGGGGAAGTGAGACTTCATTGTAGTGCAGATTTCCTCTGCAAGCTTGCTTGGTTGGCCAAAAAGGGCGTATGCGTTTTTTCATGAATATATTCAGGAAAAAACGCATACGCCCTTTTTGGCCAAGTGCATCAGTGTGGACGTTCTGCCTCTTTTCCTATGCTTTCAATGCAATTCCAGTCTACCTCCTGAAATCGGTTTCCTGCAATTCTGCCCCGCTTTCAAGTCCTCTTGGCAGCCTTACTTCAGTATATTTTTGGACGATAGCTGTCATTTATAACTCTGCAGGTTTGTGAATTACAGTGCCCCTGAGCTCCTTTCTTCAACTCGTTTTCTTTTCAGCTGGCCGCAACACCGCAGGATGGCTTCAGGCCCTAATCTGGTTCCGGCACGGCACGCTGAGCCTTTGGTTATTTCCTCTTCCTGGTGGGAAATTAGAGTGAAATCTGCCCGTCCAGACACCTCCAGCTAGTCTCTCATTGGTTCTCCCTATTCCTGATCATCTTCCGCAGAAATTGCAAACTGGGCCAAACAGGAAGTTAAAGGCGCTGACTCTCCAAGTGGGGAGAGTGTTAGTAAAGCGTCTGGAATGTTCCACCCGAGTACCAGGGGAGGAAAACTGAGACATATTTGAACACGTCTCCCATTCACACGGTTGATCATACTCTGGGTTCCACATGCATGTTTACCTGAAGGAAGAATACCTTAAACCTGGAGAGTTGAGACCCGTGGAATGGGTACCATGCAATATGACTTCAAAGGGTCTTCATTTGCTCACCGAACCTCTCCAATCCTATCACTGCTGCCTTTATTCCCCTGTACACATGCTTGATTCTCTTTTGGAGACATAGCAATCCATAGGTTTTAAGATACTTACTAGTCAGGTACATTCTTAGGCATGTAATATGGGGTGTTGAGTCCATTTCGTTGAGCAAGGAATAGCTCTTGTCTATTCCATATTTGGCTTAAGGAACTTTATCTGTGCTCATTTCAATCTCTGGTTTTATGCAGCACCCCAACTCACCTTTCCCCTTAAGCAAGCATAAGTTGGTTTTCTAAATTTGAGACCCTGTTCTGTTTTGGAATTCAGTTCCTGTGTAGCCAAGTTTACATTCCGTGTGTTAGTGATATCTTATGATGTTTCTTTTTCTGTGTGACTTATTTCAGTTAGAATCATCGTACCTGAATCCACTCATTATGCTGCTACGGGACTGATGACATAGATTTCATTGCTGAGTGATGCTGCATTGTACGTAAGTACCACAAGTTCTTTATCCATTTTTCACTTTCTGCGATGTTGAACTTGTACTGCAAACGAGGTTCTTGTAAACAGAGCCGTTCCAAACTTTGGGGTGGCTGTGTCTTTTTGATTTTAATTTCCCTAAGCTATAGGACCATAAGTGGAAGTGCCCTAGGCTCTGTTGCTTTGTTTTTTAGATGTTTCAGGAAACACCATACACTTCTCCCGAGTGTCTGTTGGCAATTTACATCCCGCCCATCAGCATAACAAGGCTCCCAGTTCTCCATGGCCTGTCCTGCCTTTCTGGATTTTACACTTTTTTCAGATGGCCCTTCTGACCGGGGGGAAGTGAGACTTCATTGTAGTGCAGATTTCCTCTGCAAGCTTGCTTGGTTGGCCAAAAAGGGCGTATGCGTTTTTTTCTGAATATATTCAGGAAAAAACGCATACGCCCTTTTTGGCCAAGTGCATCATTGTGGACGTTCTGCCTCTTTTCCTATGCTTTCAATGCAATTCCAGTCTACCTCCTGAAATCGGTTTCCTGCAATTCTGCCCCGCTTTCAAGTCGTCTTGGCAGCCTTACTTCAGTATATTTTTGGACGATAGCTGTCATTTATAACTCTGCAGGTTTGTGAATTACAGTGCCCCTGAGCTCCTTTCTTCAACTCGCTTTCTTTTGAGCTAGCCGCAACCCCGCAGGATGGCTTCAGGCCCTAATCTGGTTCCGGCACGGCACGCTGAGCCTTTGGTTAATTCCTCTTCCTGGTGGGAAATGAGAGTTAAATTTGCCCGTCCAGACACCTCCAGCTAGTCTCTCATTGGTTCTCGCTATTCCTGTTCATCTTCCGCAGAAATTGCAAACTGGGCCAAACAGGAGGTTAAAGGCGCTGACTCTCCAAGTGGGGAGAGTGTTAGTAAAGCGTCTGGAATGTTGCACCCGAGTACCAGGGGAGGAAAACTGAGACATATTTGAACACGTCTCCCGTTCACACGGTTGATCATACTCTGGGTTCCACATGCATGTTTTAGCTGAAGGAAGAATACCTTAAACCTGGAGAGTTGAGACCCGTGGAATGGGTACCATGCAATATGACTTCAAAGGGTCTTCATTTGCTCACCGAACCTCTCCAATCCTATCACTGCTGCGTTTATGCCCCTGTACACACGCTTGGTTCTCTTTTGGAGACATAGCAATCCATAGGTTTTAAGATACTTACTAGTCAGGTACATTCTTAGGCGTTTGATATGGGGTGTTGAGTCCATTTCGTTGAGCAAGGAGTAGCTCTTGTCTATTCCATATTTGGCTTAAGGAATTTTATCTGTGCTCATTTCCATCTCTGGTTTTATGCACCACCCCAACTCACCTTTCCCCTTAAGCAAGCATAAGTTGGTTTTCTAAATTTGAGACCCTGTTCTGATTTGGAATTCAGTTCCTGTGTAGCCAAGTTTACATTCCGTGTATTAGTGATATCTTATGATGTTTCTTTTTCTGTGTGACTTATTTCAGTTAGAATCATCGAACCTGAATCCACTCATTATGCTGCTACGGGCCTGATGACATAGATTTCATTGCTGAGTGATACTGCATTGTACGTAAGTACCACAAGTTCTTTATCCATTTTTCACTTTCTGTGATATTGAACTTGTACGGTAAACGAGGTTCTTGTAAACAGAGGCGTCCCAAACATTGGGGTGGCTGTGTCTTTTTGATTGTAATTTCCCTAAGCTATAGAACCATAAGTGGAAGTGCCCTAGGCTCTGTTGCTTTGTTTTTTAGATGTTTCCAGAAACACCATACACTTCTCCAGAGTGGCTGTTGGCAATTTACACCCCGCCCATCAGCATAACAAGGCTACCAGTTCTCCATGGCCTGTCCTGCCTTTCTGGATTTTACACTTTTTTCAGATGGCCGTTTTGACCGGGGGGAAGTGAGACTTCATTGTAGTGCAGATTTCCTTTGCAAGTTTGCTTGGTTGGCCAAAAAGGGCGTATGCGTTTTTTCCTGAATATATTCAGGAAAAAACGCATACGCCCTTTTTGGCCAAGTGCATCATTGTGGACGTTCTGCCTCTTTTCCTATGCTTTCAATGCAATTCCAGTCTACCTCCTGAAATCGGTTTCCTGCAATTCTGCCCCGCTTTCAAGTCCTCTTGGCAGCCTTACTTCAGTATATTTTTGGACGATAGCTGTCATTTATAACTCTGCAGGTTTGTGAATTACAGTGCCCCTGAGCTCCTTTCTTCAACTCGCTTTCTTGTGACCTGGCCGCAACACCGCAGGATGGCTTCAGGCCCTAATCTGGTTCCGGCACGGCACGCTGAGCCTTTGGTTAATTCCTCTTCCTGGTGGGAAATGAGAGTTAAATTTGCCCGTCCAGACACCTCCAGCTAGTCTCTCATTGGTTCTCGCTATTCCTGTTCATCTTCCGCAGAAATTGCAAACTGGGCCAAACAGGAAGTTAAAGGCGCTGACTCTCCAAGTGGGGAGAGTGTTAGTAAAGCGTCTGGAATGTTGAACCCGAGTACGAGGGTACGAAAACTGAGACATATTTGAACACGTCTCCCGATCACATGGTTGATCATACTCTGGGTTCCACATGCATGTTTTAGCTGAAGGAAGAATACCTTAAACCTGGAGAGTTGAGACCCGTGGAATGGGTACCATGCAATATGACTTCAAAGGGTCTTCATTTGCTCACCGAACCTCTCCAATCCTATCACTGCTGCGTTTATGCCCCTGTACACACGCTTGATTCTCTTTTTGATACATAGCAATCCATAGGTTTTAAGATACTTACTAGTCAGGTACATTCTTAGGCGTTTAATATGGGGTGTTGAGTCCATTTCGTTGAGCAAGGAGTAGCTCTTGTCTATTCCATATTTGGCTTAAGGAACTTTATCTGTGCTCATTTCAATCTCTGGTTTTATGCAGCTCCCCAACTCACCTTTCCCCTTAAGCAAGCATAAGATGGTTTTCTAAATTTGAGACCCTGTTCTGTTTTGGAATTCAGTTCCTGTGTAGCCAAGTTTACATTCCGTGTATTAGTGATATCTTATGATGTTTCTTTTTCTGTGTGACTTATTTCAGTTAGAATCATCGTACCTGAATCCACTCATTATGCTGCTACGGGCCTGATGACATAGATTTCATTGCTGTGTGATACTGCATTGTACGTAAGTACCACAAGTATTTTATCCATTTTTCACTTTCTGTGATATTGAACTTGTACGGTAAACGAGGTTCTTGTAAACAGAGGCGTCCCAAACATTGGGGTGGCTGTGTCTTTTTGATTTTAATTTCCCTAAGCTATAGGACCATAAGTGGAAGTGCACTAGGCTCTGTTGCTTTGTTTCTTAGATGTTTCAGGAAACACCATACACTTCTCCCGAGTGTCTGTTGGCAATTTACATCCCGCCCATCAGCATAACAAGGCTCCCAGTTCTCCATGGCCTGTCCTGCCTTTCTGGATTTTACACTTTTTTCAGATGGCCCTTTTGACTGGGGGGAAGTGAGACTTCATTGTAGTGCAGATTTCCTTTGCAAGTTTGCTTGGTTGGCCAAAAAGGACGTATGCGTTTTTTCCTGAATATATTCAGGAAAAAACGCATACGCCCTTTTTGGCCAAGTGCATCATTGTGGACGTTCTGCCTCTTTTCCTATGCTTTCAATGCAATTCCAGTCTACCTCCTGAAATCGGTTTCCTGCAATTCTGCCCCGCTTTCAAGTCCTCTTGGCAGCCGTACTTCAGTATAGTTTTGGACGATAGCTGTCATTTATAACTCTGCAAGTTTGTGAATTAGAGTGCCCCTGAGCTCCTTTCTTCAACTCGCTTTCTTGTGACCTGGCCGCAACAGCGCAGGATGGCTTCAGGCCCTAATCTGGTTCCGGCACGGCACGCTGAGCCTTTGGTTAATTCCTCTTCCTGGTGGGAAATGAGAGTTAAATTTGCCCGTCCAGACACCTCCAGCTAGTCTCTCATTGGTTCTCGCTATTCCTGTTCATCTTCCGCAGAAATTGCAAACTGGGCCAAACAGGAGGTTAAAGGCGCTGACTCTCCAAGTGGGGAGAGTGTTAGTAAAGCGTCTGGAATGTTGCACCCGAGTACCAGGGTACGAAAACTGAGACATATTTGAACACGTCTCCCGATCACATGGTTGATCATACTCTAGGTTCCACATGCATGTTTTAGCTGAAGGAAGAATACCTTAAACCTGGGTAGTTGAAACCTGTGGAATGGGTACCATGCAATATGACTTCAAAGGGTCTTCATTTGCTCACCGAACCTCTCCAATCCTATCACTGCCGCGTTTATGCCCCTGTACACATGCTTGATTCTCTTTCGGAGACATAGCAATCCATAGGTTTTAAGATACTTACTAGTCAGGTACACTCTCAGGCGTTTAATATGCGGTATTGAGTCCATTTCGTTGAGCAAGGAGGAGCTCTTGTCTATTCCATATTTGGCTTAAGGAACTTTATCTGTGCTCATTTCAATCTCTGGTTTTATGCAGCACCCCAACTCACCTTTACCCTTAAGCAAGCAGAAGTTGGTTTTCTAAATTTGAGATCCTGTTCTGTTCTGTAATTCAGTTCCTGTGTAGCCAAGTTTACATTCCGTGTATTACTGATATCTTATGATGTTTCTTTTTCTGTGTGACTTATTTCAGTTAGAATCATCATACCTGAATCCACTCATTGTGCTGCTACGGGCCTGATGACATAGATTTCATTGATGAGTGATATTGCTTTGTAAGTAAATACCACAACTTCTTTATCCATTTTTCACTTTCTGCGATGTTGAACTTGTACTGTAAACGAGGTTCTTGTAAACAGAGGCGTCCCAAAATTTGGGGTGGCTGTGTGTTTTTGATTTTAATTATCCTAAGCTATAGGACCATAAGCGGAAGTGCACTAGGCTCTGTTGCTTTGTTTTTTAGGTGTTTCAGGAAACACCATACACTTCTCCCGAGTGTCTGTTGGCAATTTACATCCCGCCCATCAGCATAACAAGGCTCCCAGTTCTCCATGGCCTGTCCTGCCTTTCTGGATTTTACACTTTTTTCAGATGGCCCTTTTGACCGGGGGAAGTGAGACTTCATTGTAGTGCAGATTTCCTCTGCAAGCTTGCTTGGTTGGCCAAAAAGGGCGTATGCGTTTTTTCATGAATATATTCAGGAAAAAACGCATACGCCCTTTTTGGCCAAGTGCATCAGTGTGGACGTTCTGCCTCTTTTCCTATGCTTTCAATGCAATTCCAGTCTACCTCCTGAAATCGGTTTCCTGCAATTCTGCCCCGCTTTCAAGTCCTCTTGGCAGCCTTACTTCAGTATATTTTTGGACGATAGCTGTCATTTATAACTCTGCAGGTTTGTGAATTACAGTGCCCCTGAGCTCCTTTCTTCAACTCGTTTTCTTTTCAGCTGGCCGCAACACCGCAGGATGGCTTCAGGCCCTAATCTGGTTCCGGCACGGCACGCTGAGCCTTTGGTTATTTCCTCTTCCTGGTGGGAAATGAGAGTTAAATTTGCCCGTCCAGATACCTCCAGGTAGTCTCTCATTGGTTCTCGCTATTCCTGTTCATCTTCCACAGAAGTTGCAAATTGGGCCAAACAGGAGGTTAAAGGCGCTGACTCTCCAAGTGGGGAGAGTGTTAGTAAAGCGTCTGGAATATTGCACCCGAGTACCAGGGGAGGAAAACTGAGACATATTTGAACAGGTCTCCCGTTCACACGGTTGATCATACTCTGGGTTCCACATGGATGTTTTAGCTGAAGGAAGAATACCTTAACCCTGGAGAGTTGAGACCCGTGGAATGGGTACCATGCAATATGACTTCAAAGGGTCTTCATTTGCTCACCGAACCTCTCCAATCCTATCACTGCTGCATTTATGCCCCTGTACACACGCTTGATTCTCTTTTTGATACATAGCAATCCATAGGTTTTAAGATACTTACTAGTCAGGTACATTCTTAGGCGTTTAATATGGGGTGTTGAGTCCATTTCGTTGAGCAAGGAGTAGCTCTTGTCTATTCCATATTTGGCTTAAGGAACTTTATCTGTGCTCATTTCAATCTCTGGTTTTATGCAGCACCCCAACTCACCTTTCCCCTTAAGCAAGCATAAGATGGTTTTCTAAATTTGAGACCCTGTTCTGTTTTGGAATTCAGTTCCTGTGTAGCCAAGTTTACATTCCGTGTATTAGTGATATCTTATGATCTTTCTTTTTCTGTGTGACTTATTTCAGTTAGAATCATCGTACCTGAATCCACTCATTATGCTGCTACGGGCCTGATGACATAGATTTCATTGCTGAGTGATACTGCATTGTACGTAAGTACCACAAGTATTTTATCCATTTTTCACTTTCTGTGATATTGAACTTGTACGGTAAACGACATTCTTGTAAACAGAGGCGTCCCAAACTTTGGGGTGGCTGTGTGTTTTTGATTTTAATTTCCCTAATCTATAGGACCATAAGTGGAAGTGCACTAGGCTCTGTTGCTTTGTTTCTTAGATGTTTCAGGAAACACCATACACTTCTCCCGAGTGTCTGTTGGCAATTTACATCCCGCCCATCAGCATAACAAGGCTCCCAGTTCTCCATGGCCTGTCCTGCCTTTCTGGATTTTACACTTTTTTCAGATGGCCCTTTTGACCGGGGGGAAGTGAGACTTCATTGTAGTGCAGATTTCCTTTGCAAGTTTGCTTGGTTGGCCAAAAAGGACGTATGCGTTTTTTCCTGAATATATTCAGGAAAAAACGCATACGCCCTTTTTGGCCAAATGCATCATTGTGGACGTTCTGCCTCTTTTCCTATGCTTTCAATGCAATTCCAGTCTACCTCCTGAAATCGGTTTCCTGCAATTCTGCCCCGCTTTCAAGTCCTCTTGGCAGCCTTACTTCAGTATATTTTTGGACGATAGCTGTCATTTATAACTCTGCATGTTTGTGAATTACAGTGCCCCTGAGCTCCTTTCTTCAGCTCGCTTTCTTTTGAGCTGGCCGCAACACCGCAGGATGGCTTCAGGCCCTAATCTTGTTCCGGCACGGCACGCTGAGCCTTTGGTTATTTCCTCTTCCTGGTGGGAAATGAGAGTTAAATTTGCCCGTCCAGACACCTCCAGCTAGTCTCTCATTGGTTCTCGCTATTCCTGTTCATCTTCCGAAGAAATTGCAAACTGGGCCAAACAGGAGGTTAAATGGGCTGACTCTCCAAGTCGGGAGAGTGTTAGTCAAGCGTCTGGAATGTTGCACCCGAGTACCAGGGTACGAAAACTGAGACATATTTGAACAGGTCTCCCGATCACATGGTTGATCATACTCTAGGTTCCACATGCATGTTTTAGCTGAAGGAAGAATACCTTAAACCTGGGTAGTTGAAACCCGTGGAATGGGTACCATGCAATATGACTTCAAAGGGTCTTCATTTGCTCACCGAACCTCTCCAATCCTATCACTGCTGCGTTTATGCCCCTGTACACATGCTTGATTCTCTTTCGGAGACATAGCAATCCATAGGTTTTAAGATACTTACTAGTCAGGTACACTCTTAGGCGTTTAATATGCGGTGTTGAGTCCATTTCGTTGAGCAAGGAGGAGCTCTTGTCTATTCCATATTTGGCTTAAGGAACTTTATCTGTGCTCATTTCAATCTCTGGTTTTATGTAGCACCCCAACTCACCTTTACCCTTAAGCAAGCATAAGTTGGTTTTCTAAATTTGAGACCCTGTTCTGTTCTGTAATTCAGTTCCTGTGTAGCCAAGTTGACATTCCGTGTATTACTGATATCTTACGATGTTTCTTTTTCTGTGTGACTTATTTCAGTTAGAATCATCGTACCTGAATCCACTCATTGTGCTGCTAAGTGCCTGATGACATAGATTTCATTGCTGAGTGATATTGCTTTGTAAGTAAATACCACAACTTCTTTATCCATTTTTCACTTTCTGCGATATTGAACTTGTACTGTAAACGAGGTTCTTGTAAACTAAGGTGTCCCAAACTTTGGGGTGGCTGTGTCTTTTTGATTTTAATTTCCGTAAGCTATAGGACCATAAGTGGAAGTGCCCTAGGCTCTGTTGCTTTGTTTTTTAGATGTTTCAGGAAACACCATACACTTCTCCCCAGTGTCTGTTGTCAATTTACATCCCGCCCATCAGCATAAGAAGGCTCCCAGTTCTCCATGGCCTGTCCTGCCTTTCTGGATTTTACACTTTTTTCAGATGGCCCTTTTGACCGGGGGAAGTGAGACTTCATTGTAGTGCATATTTCCTCTGCAAGCTTGCTTGGTTGGCCAAAAAGGGCGTATGCGTTTTTTCATGAATATATTCAGGAAAAAACGCATACGCCCTTTTTGGCCAAGTGCATCATTGTGGACGTTCTGCCTCTTTTCCTATGCTTTCAATGCAATTCCAGTCTACCTCCTGAAATCGGTTTCCTGCAATTCTGCCCCGCTTTCAAGTCCTCTTGGCAGCCTTACTTCAGTATATTTTTGGACGATAGCTGTCATTTATAACTCTGCAGGTTTGTGAATTACAGTGCCCCTGAGCTCCTTTCTTCAACTCGTTTTCTTTTCAGCTGGCCGCAACACCGCAGGATGGCTTCAGGCCCTAATCTGGTTCCGGCACGGCACGCTGAGCCTTTGGTTATTTCCTCTTCCTGGTGGGAAATGAGAGTGAAATCTGCCCGTCCAGACACCTCCAGCTAGTCTCTCATTGGTTCTCCCTATTCCTGTTCATCTTCCGCAGAAATTGCAAACTGGGCCAAACAGGAAGTTAAAGGCGCTGACTCTCCAAGTGGGGAGAGTGTTAGTAAAGCGTCTGGAATGTTGCACCCGAGTACCAGGGGAGGAAAACTGAGACATATTTGAACACGTCTCCCATTCACACGGTTGATCATACTCTGGGTTCCACATGCATGTTTACCTGAAGGAAGAATACCTTAAACCTGGAGAGTTGAGACCCGTGGAATGGGTACCATGCAATATGACTTCAAAGGGTCTTCATTTGCTCACCGAACCTCTCCAATCCTATCACTGCTGCCTTTATTCCTCTGTACACATGCTTGATTCTCTTTTGGAGACATAGCAATCCATAGGTTTTAAGATACTTACTAGTCAGGTACATTCTTAGGCATTTAATATGGGGTGTTGATTCCATTTCGTTGAGCAAGGAATAGCTCTTGTCTATTCCATATTTGGCTGAAGGAACTTTATCTGTGCTCATTTCAATCTCTGGTTTTATGCAGCACCCCAACTCACCTTTCCCCTTAAGCAAGCAGAAGTTGGTTTTCTAAATTTGAGACCCTGTTCTGTTTTGGAATTCAGTTCCTGTGTAGCCAAGTTTACATTCCGTGTGTTAGTGATATCTTATGATGTTTCTTTTTCTGTGTGACTTATTTCAGTTAGACTCATCGTACCTGAATCCACTCATTATGCTGCTACGGGACTGATGACATAGATTTCATTGCTGAGTGATGCTGCATTGTACGTAAGTACCACAAGTTCTTTATCCATTTTTCACTTTCTGTGATATTGAACTTGTACGGGAAACGAGGTTCTTGTAAACAGAGGCGTCCCAAACTTTGGGGTGGCTGTGTCTTTTTGATTTTAATTTCCTAAGCTATAGGACCATAAGTGGAAGTGCCCTAGGCTCTGTTGCTTTGTTTTTTAGATGTTTCAGGAAACACCATACACTTCTCCCGAGTGTCTGTTGGCAATTTACATCCCGCCCATCAGCATAACATGGCTACCAGTTCTCCATGGCCTGTCCTTCCTTTCTGATTTTACACTTTTTTCAGATGGCCCTTTTGACCGGGGGGAAGTGAGACTTCATTGTAGTGCAGATTTCCTTTGCAAGTTTGCTTCCTTGGCCAAAAAGAGCGTATGCGTTTTTTCCTGAATATATTCAGGAAAAAACGCATACGCCCTTTTTGGCCAAGTGCATCATTGTGGACGTTCTGCCTCTTTTCCTATGCTTTCAATGCAATTCCAGTCTACCTCCTGAAATCGGTTTCCTGCAATTCTGCCCCGCTTTCAAGTCCTCTTGGCAGCCTTACTTCAGTATATTTTTGGACGATAGCTGTCATTTATAACTCTGCAGGTTTGTGAATTACAGTGCCCCTGAGCTCCTTTCTTCAAGTCGCTTTCTTGTGAGCTGGCCGCAACACCGCAGGATGGCTTCAGGCCCTAAACTGGTTCCGGCACGGCACGCTGAGCCTTTGGTTATTTCCTCTTCCTGGTGGGAAATGAGAGTTAAATTTGCCCGTCCAGACACCTCCAGCTAGTCTCTCATTGGTTCTCGCTATTCCTGTTCATCTTCCACAGAAGTTGCAAACTGGGCCAAACAGGAGGTTAAAGGCGCTGACTCTCCAATTGGGGAGAGTGTTAGTAAAGCGTCTGGAATATTGCACCCGAGTACCAGGGGAGGAAAACTGAGACATATTTGAACAGGTCTCCCGTTCACACGGTTGATCATACTCTGGGTTCCACATGCATGTTTTTGCTGAAGGAAGAATATCTTAACCCTGGAGAGTTGAGACCCGTGGAATGGGTACCATGCAATATGACTTCAAAGGGTCTTCATTTGCTCACCGAACCTCTCCAATCCTATCACTGCTGCATTTATGCCCCTGTACACACGCTTGATTCTCTTTTTGATACATAGCAATCCATAGGTTTTAAGATACTTACTAGTCAGGTACATTCTTAGGCGTTTAATATGGGGTGTTGAGTCCATTTCGTTGAGCAAGGAGTAGCTCTTGTCTATTCCATATTTGGCTTAAGGAACTTTATCTGTGCTCATTTCAATCTCTGGTTTTATGCAGCACCCCAACTCACCTTTCCCCTTAAGCAAGCATAAGATGGTTTTCTAAATTTGAGACCCTGTTCTGTTTTGGAATTCAGTTCCTGTGTAGCCAAGTTTACATTCCGTGTATTAGTGATATCTTATGATCTTTCTTTTTCTGTGTGACTTATTTCAGTTAGAATCATCGTACCTGAATCCACTCATTATGCTGCTACGGGCCTGATGACATAGATTTCATTGCTGAGTGATACTGCATTGTACGTAAGTACCACAAGTATTTTATCCATTTTTCACTTTCTGTGATATTGAACTTGTACGGGAAACGAGGTTCTTGTAAACAGAGGCGTCCCAAACTTTGGGGTGGCTGTGTCTTTTTGATTTTAATTTCCCTAATCTATAGGACCATAAGTGGAAGTGCCGAAGGCTCTGTTGCTTTGTTATTTAGATGTTTCAGGAAACACCATACACTTCTCCCGAGTGTCTGTTGGCAATTTACATCCCGCCCATCAGCATAACAAGGCTCCCAGTTCTCCATGACCTGTCCTGCCTTTCTGGATTTTACACTTTTTTCAGATGGCCCTTTTGACCGCGGGGAAGTGAGACTTCATGGTAGTGCAGATTTCCTTTGCAAGTTTGCTTGGTTGGCCAAAAAGGGCGTATGCGTTTTTTTGCTGAATATATTCAGGAAAAAACGCATACGCCCTTTTTGGCCAAGTGCATCATTGTGGACGTTCTGCCTCTTTTCCTATGCTTTCAATGCAATTCCAATCTACCTCCTGAAATCGGTTTCCTGCAATTCTGCCCCGCTTTCAAGTCCTCTTGGCAGCCTTACTTCAGTATATTTTTGGACGATAGATGTCATTTATAACTCTGCAGGTTTGTGAATTACAGTGCCCCTGAGCTCCTTTCTTCAACTCGCTTTCTTGTGAGCTGGCCGCAACACCACAGGATGGCTTCAGGCCCTAATCTGGTTCCGGCACGGCACGCTGAGCCTTTGGTTATTTCCTCTTCCTAGTGGGAAATGAGAGTTAAATTTGCCCGTGCAGACACCTCCAGCTAGTCTCTCATTGGTTCTCGCTATTCCTGTTCATCTTCCGCAGAAATTGCAAACTGGGCCAAACAGGAGGTTAAAGGGACTGACTCTCCAAGTCGGGAGAGTGTTAGTAAAGCGTCTGGAATGTTGCACCCGAGTACCAGGGTACGAAAACTGAGACATATTTGAATACGTCTCCCGATCACATGGTTGATCATACTCTAGGTTCCACATGCATGTTTTAGCTGAAAGAAGAATACCTTAAACCTGGGTAGTTGAAACCCGTGGAATGGGTACCATGCAATATGACTTCAAAGGGTCTTCATTTGCTCACCGAACCTCTCCAATCCTATCACTGCTGCATTTATGCCCCTGTACACACGCTTGATTCTCTTTTTGATACATAGCAATCCATAGGTTTTAAGATACTTACTAGTCAGGTACATTCTTAGGCGTTTAATATGCGGTGTTGAGTCCATTTCATTGAGCAAGGAGTAGCTCTTGTCTATTCCATATTTGGCTTAAGGAACTTTATCTGTGCTCATTTCAATCTCTGGTTTTATGCAGCACACCAACTCACCTTTACCCTTAAGCAAGCATAAGTTGGTTTTCTAAATTTGAGACCCTGTTCTGTTCTGTAATTCAGTTTCTGCGTAGCCAAGTTTACATTCCATGTATTACTGATATCTTATGATGTTTCTTTTTCTGTGTGACTTATTTCAGTTAGAATCATCATACCTGAATCCACTCATTGTTCTGCTAAGGGCCTGATGACATAGATTTCATTGCTGAGTGATATTGCTTTGTAAGTAAATACCACAACTTCTTTATCCATTTTTCACTTTCTGCGATGTTGAACTTGTACTGTAAACGAGGTTCTTGTAAACAGAGGCGTCCCAAACTTTGGGGTGGCTGTGTCTTTTTGATTTTAATTTCCCTAAGCTATAAGACCATAAGTGGAAGTGCCCTAGGCTCTGTTGCTTTGTTTTTTAGATGTTTCAGGAAACACCATACACTTCTCCCGAGTGTCTGTTGGCAATTTACATCCCGCCCATCAGCATAACATGGCTACCAGTTCTCCATGGCCTGTCCTTCCTTTCTGGATTTTACACTTTTTTCAGATGGCCCTTTTGACCGGGGGGGAAGTGAGACTTCATTGTAGTGCAGATTTCCTTTGCAAGTTTGCTTGGTTGGCCAAAAAGGGCGTATGCATTTTTTCCTGAAAATATTCAGGAAAAAACACATACGCCCTTTTTGGCCAAGTGCATCATTGTGGACGTTCTGCCTCTTTTCCTATGCTTTCAATGCAATTCCAGTCTACCTCCTGAAATCGGTTTCCTGCAATTCTGCCCCGCATTCAAGTACTCTTGGCAGCCTTACTTCAGTATATTTTTGGACGATAGCTGTCATTTATAACTCTGCAGGTTTGTGAATTACAGTGCCCCTGAGCTCCTTTCTTCAACTCGCTTTCTTTTCATCTGGCCGCAACACCGCAGGATGGCTTCAGGCCCTAATCTGGTTCCGGCACGGCACGCTGAGCCTTTGGTTATTTCCTCTTCCTGGTGGGAAATGAGAGTTAAATTTGCCCGTCCAGACACCTCCAGCTAGTCTCTCATTGGTTCTCGCTATTCCTGTTCATCTTCCGCAGAAATTGCAAACTGGGCCAAACAGGAGGTTAAAGGGACTGACTCTCCAAGTCGGGAGAGTGTTAGTAAAGCGTCTGGAATGTTGCACCCGAGTACCAGGGTACGAAAACTGAGACATATTTGAATACGTCTCCCGATCACATGGTTGATCATACTCTAGGTTCCACATGCATGTTTTAGCTGAAGGAAGAATACCTTAAACCTGGGTAGTTGAAACCCGTGGAATGGGTACCATGCAATATGACTTCAAAGGGTCTTCATTTGCTCACCGAACCTCTCCAATCCTATCACTGCTGCGTTTATGCCCCTGTACACATGCTTGATTCTCTTTCGGAGAGATAGCAATCCATAGGTTTTAAGATACTTACTAGTCAGGTACATTCTTAGGCGTTTAATATGGGGTGTTGAGTCCATTTCGTTGAGCAAGGAGTAGCTCTTGTCTATTCCATATTTGGCTTAAGGAACTTTATCTGTGCTCATTTCAATCTCTGGTTTTATGCAGCACCCCAACTCACCTTTCCCCTTAAGCAAGCATAAGTTGGTTTTCTAAATTTGAGACCCTGTTCTGTTTTGGAATTCAGTTCCTGTGTAGCCAAGTTTACATTCCGTGTATTAGTGATATCTTATGATGTTTCTTTTTCTGTGTGACTTATTTCAGTTAGAATCATCGTACCTGAATCCACTCATTATGCTGCTACGGGCCTGATGACATAGATTTCGTTGCTGAGTGATACTGCATTGTACGTAAGTACCACAAGTATTTTATCCATTTTTCACTTTCTCTGATATTGAACTTGTACGGTAAACGACGTTCTTGTAAACAGAGGCGTCCCAAACTTTGGGGTGGCTGTGTCTTTTTGATTTTAATTTCCCTAATCTATAGGACCATAAGTGGAAGTGCCCTAGGCTCTGTTGCTTTGTTATTTAGATGTTTCAGGAAACACCATACACTTCTCCCGAGTGTCTGTTGGCAATTTACATCCCGCCCATCAGCATAACAAGGCTCCCAGTTCTCCATGGCCTGTCCTGCCTTTCTGGATTTTACACTTTTTTCAGATGGCCCTTTTGACCGCGGGGAAGTGAGACTTCATGGTAGTGCAGATTTCCTTTGCAAGTTTGCTTGGTTGGCCAAAAAGGGCGTATGCGTTTTTTTCCTTAATATATTCAGGAAAAAACGCATAAGCCCTTTTTGGCCAAGTGCATCATTGTGGACGTTCTGCCTCTTTTCCTATGCTTTCAATGCAATTCCAGTCTACCTCCTGAAATCGGTTTCCTGCAATTCTGCCCCGCTTTCAAGTCCTCTTGGCAGCCTTACTTCAGTATATTTTTGGACGATAGCTGTCATTTATAACTCTGCAGGTTTGTGAATTACAGTGCCCCTGAGCTCCTTTCTTCAACTCGCTTTCTTGTGAGCTGGCCGCAACACCGCAGGATGGCTTCAGGCCCTAATCTGGTTCCGGCACGGCATGCTGAGCCTTTGGTTATTTCCTCTTCCTAGTGGGAAATGAGAGTTAAATTTGCCCGTCCAGACACCTCCAGCTAGTCTCTCATTGGTTCTCGCTATTCCTGTTCATCTTCCACAGAAGTTGCAAACTGGGCCAAACAGGAGGTTAAAGGGACTGATTCTCCAAGTCGGGAGAGTGTTAGTAAAGCATCTGGAATGTTGCACCCGAGTACCAGGGTACGAAAACGGAGACATATTTGAACACGTCTCCCAATCACATGGTTGATCATACTCTAGGTTCCACATGCATGTTTTAGCTGAAGGAAGAATACCTTAAACCTGGGTCGTTGAAACCCGTGGAATGGGTACCATGCAATATGACTTCAAAGGGTCTTCATTTGCTCAAAGAACCTCTCCAATCCTATCACTGCTGCGTTTATGCCCCTGTACACATGCTTGATTCTCTTTCGGAGACATAGCAATCCATAGGTTTTAAGATACTTACTAGTCAGGTACATTCTTAGGCGTTTAATATGCGGTGTTGAGTCCATTTCATTGAGCAAGGAGTAGCTCTTGTCTATTCCATATTTGGCTTAAGGAACTTTATCTGTGCTCATTTCAATCTCTGGTTTTATGCAGCACACCAACTCACCTTTACCCTTAAGCAAGCATAAGTTGGTTTTCTAAATTTGAGACCCTGTTCTGTTCTGTAATTCAGTTTCTGCGTAGCCAAGTTTACATTCCGTGTATTACTGATATCTTATGATGTTTCTTTTTCTGTGTGACTTATTTCAGTTAGAATCATCATACCTGAATCCACTCATTGTGCTGCTAAGGGCCTGATGACATACATTTCATTGCTGAGTGATATTGCTTTGTAAGTAAATACCACAACTTCTTTATCCATTTTTCACTTTCTGCGATGTTGAACTTGTACTGTAAACGAGGTTCTTGTAAACAGAGGCGTCCCAAACTTTGGGGTGGCTGTGTCTTTTTGATTTTAATTTCCCTAAGCTATAGGACCATAAGTGGAAGTGCCGAAGGCTCTGTTGCTTTGTTTTTTAGATGTTTCAGGAAACACCATACACTTCTCCCGAGTGTCTGTTGGCAATTTACATCCCGCCCATCAGCATAACAAGGCTCCCAGTTCTCCATGGCCTGTCCTGCCTTTCTGGATTTTACACTTTTTTCAGATGGCCCTTTTGACCGCGGGGAAGTGAGACTTCATTGTAGTGCAGATTTCCTTTGCAAGCTTGCTTGGTTGGCCAAAAAGGGCGTATGCGTTTTTTCCTGAATATATTCAGGAAAAAAACGCATATGCCCTTTTTGGCCAAGTGCATCATTGTGGACATTCTGCCTCTTTTCCTATGCTTTCAATGCAATTCCAGTCTACCTCCTGAAATCGGTTTCCTGCAATTCTGCCCTGCTTTCAAGCCCTCTTGGCAGCCTTACTTCAGTATATTTTTGGACGATAGCTGTCATTTATAACTCTGCAGGTTTGTGAATTACAGTGCCCCTGAGCTCCTTTCTTCAACTCGCTTTCTTGTGAGCTGGCCGCAACACCGCAGGATGGCTTCAGGCCCTAATCTGGTTCCGGCACGGCACGCTGAGCCTTTGGTTAATTCCTCTTCCTGGTGCGAAATGAGAGTTAAATTTGCCCGTCCAGACACCTCCAGCTAGTCTCTCATTGGTTCTCGCTATTCCTGTTCATCTTCCGCAGAAATTGCAAACTGGGCCAAACAGGAGGTTAAAGGGACTGACTCTCCAAGTCGGGAGAGTGTTAGTAAAGCGTCTGGAATGTTGCACCCGAGTACCAGGGTATGAAAACTGAGACATATTTAAACACGTCTCCCGATCACATGGTTGATCATACTCTAGGTTCCACATGCATGTTTTAGCTGAAGGAAGAATACCTTAAACCTGGGTAGTTGAAACCCGTGGAATGGGTACCATGCAATATGACTCCAAAGGGTCTTCATTTGCTCACCGAACCTCTCCAATCCTATCACTGCTGCGTTTATGCCCCTGTACACATGCTTGATTCTCTTTTGGAGACATAGCAATCCATAGGTTTTAACATACTTACTAGTCAGGTACATTCTTAGGCGTTTAATATGCGGAGTTGAGTCCATTTCGTTGAGCAAGGAGTAGCTCTTGTCTATTCCATATTTGGCTTAAGGAACTTTATCTGTGCTCATTTCAATCTCTGGTTTTATGCAGCACCCCAACTCACCTTTACCCTTAAGCAAGCATAAGTTGGTTTTCTAAATTTGAGACCCAGTTCTGTTCTGTAATTCAGTTCCTGTGTAGCCAAGTTTCTATTCAATGTAATACTGATATTTTATGATGTTTCTTTTTCTGTGTGACTTATTTCAGTTAGAATCATCGTACCTGAATCCACTCATTATGCTGCTACGGGCCTGATGACATAGATTTCATTGCTGAGTGATACTGCATTGTACGTAAGTACCACAAATTCTTTATCCATTTTTCACTTTCTGTGATATTGAACTAGTACGGTAAATGAGGTTCTTGTAAACAGAGGCGTCCCAAACTCTGGGGTGGCTGTGTCTTTTTGATTTTAATTTCCCTAAGCTATAGGACCATAAGTGGAAGTGCCCTAGGCTCTGTTGCTTTGTTTTTTAGATGTTTCAGGAAACACCATACACTTCTCCCAAGTGTCTGTTGGCAATTTACATCCCGCCCATCAGCATAACAAGGCTCCCAGTTCTCCATGGCCTGTCCTGCCTTTCTGGATTTTACACTTTTTACAGATGGCCCTTTTGACTGGGGGGAAGTGAGACTTCATTGTAGTGCAGATTTCCTTTGCAAGTTTGCTTGGTTGGCCAAAAAGGGCGTATGCGTTTTTTCCTGAATATATTCAGGAAAAAACGCATACCCCCTTTTTGGCCAAGTGCGTCATCGTGGACGTTCTGCCTCCTTTCCTATGCTTGAAATGCAATTCCAGTCTACCTCCTGAAATCGGTTTCCTGCAATTCTGCCCCGCTTTCAAGTCCTCTTGGCAGCCTTACTTCAGTATATTTTTGGACGATAGCTGTCATTTATAACTCTGCAGGTTTGTGAATTACAGTGCCCCTGAGCTCCTTTCTTCAACTCGCTTTCTTTTGAGCAGGCCGCAACACCGCAGGATGGCTTCAGGCCCTAATCTGGTTCTGGCACGGCACGCTGAGCCTTTGGTTATTTCCTCATCCTGGTGGGAAATGAGAGTTAAATTTGCCCGTCCAGACACCTCCAGCTAGTCTCTCATTGGTTCTCGCTATTCCTGTTCATCTTCCGCAGAAATTGCAAACTGGGCCAAACAGGAGGTTAAAGGCGCTGACTCTCCAAGTGGGGAGAGTGTTAGTAAAGCGTCTGGAATATTGCACCCGAGTACCGGGGTACGAAAACTGAGACATATTTTAACACGTCTCCCGTTTACATGGTTGATCATACTCTATGTTCCACTTGCATGTTTTAGCTGAAGGAAGAATACCTTAAACCTGGAGAGTTGAGACCTGTGTAATGGGTACCATGCAATATGACTTCAAAGGGTCTTCATTTGCTCACCGAACCTCTCCAATCCTATCACTGCTGCGTTTATGCCCCTGTACACACGCTTGATTCTCTTTCGGAGACATAACAATCCATAGGTTTTAAGATACTTACTAGTCAGGTACATTCTTAGGCGTTTAATATGCGGTGTTGAATCCATTTCGTTGAGCAAGGAGTAGCTCTTGTCTATTCCATATTTGGCTTAAGGAACTTTATCTGTGCTCATTTCAATCTCTGGTTTTATGCAGCACCCCAACTCACCTTTACCCTTAAGCAAGCATAAGTTGGTTTTCTAAATTTGAGACCCTGTTCTCTTCTGTAATTCAGTTCCTGTGTAGCCAAGTTTACATTCCGTGTATTACTGATAACTTATGATGTTTCTTTTTCTGTGTGACTTATATCAGTTAGAATCATCATACCTGAATCCACTCATTGTGCTGCTAAGGGCCTGATGACATAGATTTCATTGCTGAGTGATATTGCTTTGTAAGTAAATACCACAACTTCTTTATCCATTTTTCACTTTCTGCGATGTTGAACTTGTACTGTAAACGAGGTTCTTGTAAACAGAGGCGTCCCAAACTTTGGGGTGGCTGTGTCTTTCTGATTTTAATTTCCCTAAGCTATAGGACCATATGTGGAAGAGCCCTAGGCTCAGTTGCTTTGTTTTTTAGATGTTTCAGGAAACACCATACACTTCTCCTGAGTGTCTGTTGGCAATTTACATCCCGCCCATCAGCATAACAAGGCTCCCAGTTCTCCATGGCCTGTCCTGCCTTTCTGGATTTTACACATTTTTCAGATTGCCCTTTTGACCGGGGGGAAGTGAGACTTCATTGTACTGAAGATTTCCTTTGCAAGCTTGCTTGGTTGGCCAAAAAGGGCGTATGCGTTTTTTCCTGAATATATTCAGGAAAAAACGCATACGCCCTTTTTGGCCAAGTGCATCATTGTGGACGTTCTGCCTCTTTTCCTATGCTTTCAATGCAATTCCACTCTACCTCCTGAAATCGGTTTCCTGCAATTCTGCCCCACTTTCAAGTCCTCTTGGCAGCCTTACTTCAGTATATTTTTGGACGATAGCTGTCATTTATAACTCTGCAGGTTTGTGAATTACAGTGCCCCTGAGCTCCTTTCTTCAACTCGCTTTCTTGTGAGCTGGCCGCAACACCGCAGGATGGCTTCAGGCCCTAATCTGTTTCCAGAATGGCACGATGAGCCTTTGGTTAATTCCTCTTCCTGGTGGGAAATGAGAGTTAAATTTGCCCGTCCAGACACCTCCAGCTAGTCTCTCATTGGTTCTCGCTATTCCTGTTCATCTTCCGCAGAAATTGCAAACTGGGCCAAACAGGAGGTTAAAGGCGCTGACTCTCCAAGTGGGGAGAGTGTTAGTAAAGCGTCTGGAATGTTGCACCTGAGTACCGGGGTACGAAAACTGAGACATATTTGAACACGTCTCCCGATCACACGGTTGATCATACTCTAGGTTCCACATGCATGTTTTAGCTGAAGGAAGAATACCTTAAACCTGGGTAGTTGAAACCCGTGGAATGGGTACCATGCAATATGACTTCAAAGGGTCTTCATTTGCTCACCGAACCTCTCCAATCCTATCACTGCTGCGTTTATGCCCCTGTACACATGCTTGATTCTCTTTCGGAGAGATAGCAATCCATAGGTTTTAAGATACTTAACAGTCAGGTACATTCTTAGGCGTTTAATATGCGGTGTTGAGTCCATTTCGTTGAGCAAGGAGTAGCTCTTGTCTATTCCATATTTGGCTTAAGGAACTTTTTCTGTGCTCATTTCAATCTCTGGTTTTATGCAGCACCCCAACTCATCTTTCCCCTTAAGCAAGCATAAGTTGGTTTTCTAAATTTGAGACCCTGTTCTGTTTTGGAATTCAGTTCCTGTGTAGCCAAGTTTACATTCCGTGTATTACTGATATCTTATGATGTTTCTTTTTCTGTGTGACTTATTTCAGTTAGAATCATCGTACCTGAATCCACCCATTATGCTGCTACTGCCCTGATGACATAGATTTCAATGCTGAGTGATACTGCATTGTACGTAAGTACCACAAGTTCTTTATCCATTTTTCACTTTCTGTGATATTGAACTTGTATGGTAAACGAGGTTCTTGTAAACAGAGGCGTCCCAGACTTTGGGGTGGCTGTGTCTTTTTGATTTTAATTTCCCTAAGCTATAGGACCATAAGTGGAAGTGCCCTAGGCTCTGTTGCTTTGTTTTTTAGATGTTTCAGGAAACACCATACACTTCTCCAGAGTGGCTGTTGGCAATTGACATCCCGCCCATCAGCATAACAAGGCTCCCAGTTCTCCATGGCCTGTCCTGCCTTTCTGGATTTTACACTTTTTTCAGATGGCCCTTTTGACCGCGGGGAAGTGAGACTTCATGGTAGTGCAGATTTCCTTTGCAAGTTTGCTTGGTTGGCCAAAAAGGGCGTATGCGTTTTTTTCCTTAATATATTCAGGAAAAAACGCATAAGCCCTTTTTGGCCAAGTGCATCATTGTGGACGTTCTGCCTCTTTTCCTATGCTTTCAATGCAATTCCAGTCTACCTCCTGAAATCGGTTTCCTGCAATTCTGCCCCGCTTTCAAGTCCTCTTGGCAGCCTTACTTCAGTATATTTTTGGACGATAGCTGTCATTTATAACTCTGCAGGTTTGTGAATTACAGTGCCCCTGAGCTCCTTTCTTCAACTCGCTTTCTTGTGAGCTGTCCGCAACACCGCAGGATGGCTTCAGGCCCTAATCTGGTTCCGGCACGGCACGCTGAGCCTTTGGTTATTTCCTCTTCCTGGTGGGAAATGAGAGTTAAATTTGCCCGTCCAGACACCTCCAGCTAGTCTCTCATTGGTTCTCGCTATTCCTGTTCATCTTCCGCAGAAATTGCAAACTGGGCCAAACAGGAGGTTAAAGGGACTGACTCTCCAAGTCGGGAGAGTGTTAGTAAAGCGTCTGGAATGTTGCACCCGAGTACCAGGGTACGAAAACTGAGACATATTTGAATACGTCTCCCGATCACATGGTTGATCATACTCTAGGTTCCACATGCATGTTTTAGCTGAAAGAAGAATACCTTAAACCTGGGTAGTTGAAACCTGTGGAATGGGTACCATGCAATATGACTTCAAAGGGTCTTCATTTGCTCACCGAACCTCTCCAATCCTATCACTGCTGCATTTATGCCCCTGTACACACGCTTGATTCTCTTTTTGATACATAGCAATCCATAGGTTTTAAGATACTTACTAGTCAGGTACATTCTTAGGCGTTTAATATGCGGTGTTGAGTCCATTTCATTGAGCAAGGAGTAGCTCTTGTCTATTCCATATTTGGCTTAAGGAACTTTATCTGTGCTCATTTCAATCTCTGGTTTTATGCAGCACACCAACTCACCTTTACCCTTAAGCAAGCATAAGTTGGTTTTCTAAATTTGAGACGCTGTTCTGTTCTGTAATTCAGTTTCTGCGTAGCCAAGTTTACATTCCGTGTATTACTGATATCTTATGATGTTTCTTTTTCTGTGTGACTTATTTCAGTTAGAATCATCATACCTGAATCCACTCATTGTTCTGCTAAGGGCCTGATGACATAGATTTCATTGCTGAGTGATATTGCTTTGTAAGTAAATACCACAACTTCTTTATCCATTTTTCACTTTCTGCGATGTTGAACTTGTACTGTAAACGAGGTTCTTGTAAACAGAGGCGTCCCAAACTTTGGGGTGGCTGTGTCTTTTTGATTTTAATTTCCCTAAGCTATAGGACCATAAGTGGAAGTGCCCTAGGCTCTGTTGCTTTGTTTTTTAGATGTTTCAGGAAACACCATACACTTCTCCCGAGTGTCTGTTGGCAATTTACATCCCGCCCATCAGCATAACAAGGCTCCAAGTTCTCCATTGCCTGTCCTGCCTTTCTGGATTTTACACTTTTTTCAGATGGCCCTTTTGACCGCGGGGAAGTGAGACTTCATTGTAGTGCAGATTTCCTTTGCAAGCTTGCTTGGTTGGCCAAAAAGGGCGTATGCGTTTTTTCCTGAATATATTCAGGAAAAAAACGCATACGCCCTTTTTGGCCAAGTGCATCATTGTGGACGTTCTGCCTCTTTTCCTATGCTTTCAATGCAATTCCAGTCTACCTCCTGAAATCGGTTTCCTGCAATTCTGCCCCGCTTTCAAGTCCCCTTGGCAGCCTTACTTCAGTATATTTTTGGACGATAGCTGTCATTTATAACTCTGCAGGTTTGTGAATTACAGTGCCCCTGAGCTCCTTTCTTCAACTCGCTTTCTTGTGAGCTGGCCGCAACACCGCAGGATGGCTTCAGGCCCTAATCTGGTTCCGGCACGGCACGCTGAGCCTTTGGTTAATTCCTCTTCCTGGTGGGAAATGAGAGTTAAATTTGCCCGTCCAGACACCTCCAGCTAGTCTCTCATTGGTTCTCGCTATTCCTGTTCATCTTCCACAGAAGTTGCAAACTGGGCCAAACAGGAGGTTAAAGGGACTGATTCTCCAAGTCGGGAGAGTGTTAGTAAAGCATCTGGAATGTTGCACCCGAGTACCAGGGTACGAAAACGGAGACATATTTGAACACGTCTCCCAATCACATGGTTGATCATACTCTAGGTTCCACATGCATGTTTTAGCTGAAGGAAGAATACCTTAAACCTGGGTCGTTGAAACCCGTGGAATGGGTACCATGCAATATGACTTCAAAGGGTCTTCATTTGCTCAAAGAACCTCTCCAATCCTATCACTGCTGCGTTTATGCCCCTGTACACATGCTTGATTCTCTTTCGGAGACATAGCAATCCATAGGTTTTAAGATACTTACTAGTCAGGTACATTCTTAGGCGTTTAATATGCGGTGTTGAGTCCATTTCATTGAGCAAGGAGTAGCTCTTGTCTATTCCATATTTGGCTTAAGGAACTTTATCTGTGCTCATTTCAATCTCTGGTTTTATGCAGCACACCAACTCACCTTTACCCTTAAGCAAGCATAAGTTGGTTTTCTAAATTTGAGACCCTGTTCTGTTCTGTAATTCAGTTTCTGCGTAGCCAAGTTTACATTCCGTGTATTACTGATATCTTATGATGTTTCTTTTTCTGTGTGACTTATTTCAGTTAGAATCATCATACCTGAATCCACTCATTGTGCTGCTAAGGGCCTGATGACATACATTTCATTGCTGAGTGATATTGCTTTGTAAGTAAATACCACAACTTCTTTATCCATTTTTCACTTTCTGCGATGTTGAACTTGTACTGTAAACGAGGTTCTTGTAAACAGAGGCGTCCCAAACTTTGGGGTGGCTGTGTCTTTTTGATTTTAATTTCCCTAAGCTATAGGACCATAAGTGGAAGTGCCGAAGGCTCTGTTGCTTTGTTTTTTAGATGTTTCAGGAAACACCATACACTTCTCCCGAGTGTCTGTTGGCAATTTACATCCCGCCCATCAGCATAACAAGGCTCCCAGTTCTCCATGGCCTGTCCTGCCTTTCTGGATTTTACACTTTTTTCAGATGGCCCTTTTGACCGCGGGGAAGTGAGACTTCATTGTAGTGCAGATTTCCTTTGCAAGCTTGCTTGGTTGGCCAAAAAGGGCATATGCGTTTTTTCCTGAATATATTCAGGAAAAAAACGCATATGCCCTTTTTGGCCAAGTGCATCATTGTGGACATTCTGCCTCTTTTCCTATGCTTTCAATGCAATTCCAGTCTACCTCCTGAAATCGGTTTCCTGCAATTCTGCCCTGCTTTCAAGCCCTCTTGGCAGCCTTACTTCAGTATATTTTTGGACGATAGCTGTCATTTATAACTCTGCAGGTTTGTGAATTACAGTGCCCCTGAGCTCCTTTCTTCAACTCGCTTTCTTGTGAGCTGGCCGCAACACCGCAGGATGGCTTCAGGCCCTAATCTGGTTCCGGCACGGCACGCTGAGCCTTTGGTTAATTCCTCTTCCTGGTGCGAAATGAGAGTTAAATTTGCCCGTCCAGACACCTCCAGCTAGTCTCTCATTGGTTCTCGCTATTCCTGTTCATCTTCCGCAGAAATTGCAAACTGGGCCAAACAGGAGGTTAAAGGGACTGACTCTCCAAGTCGGGAGAGTGTTAGTAAAGCGTCTGGAATGTTGCACCCGAGTACCAGGGTATGAAAACTGAGACATATTTAAACACGTCTCCCGATCACATGGTTGATCATACTCTAGGTTCCACATGCATGTTTTAGCTGAAGGAAGAATACCTTAAACCTGGGTAGTTGAAACCCGTGGAATGGGTACCATGCAATATGACTCCAAAGGGTCTTCATTTGCTCACCGAACCTCTCCAATCCTATCACTGCTGCGTTTATGCCCCTGTACACATGCTTGATTCTCTTTTGGAGACATAGCAATCCATAGGTTTTAACATACTTACTAGTCAGGTACATTCTTAGGCGTTTAATATGCGGAGTTGAGTCCATTTCGTTGAGCAAGGAGTAGCTCTTGTCTATTCCATATTTGGCTTAAGGAACTTTATCTGTGCTCATTTCAATCTCTGGTTTTATGCAGCACCCCAACTCACCTTTACCCTTAAGCAAGCATAAGTTGGTTTTCTAAATTTGAGACCCAGTTCTGTTCTGTAATTCAGTTCCTGTGTAGCCAAGTTTCTATTCAATGTAATACTGATATTTTATGATGTTTCTTTTTCTGTGTGACTTATTTCAGTTAGAATCATCGTACCTGAATCCACTCATTATGCTGCTACGGGCCTGATGACATAGATTTCATTGCTGAGTGATACTGCATTGTACGTAAGTACCACAAATTCTTTATCCATTTTTCACTTTCTGTGATATTGAACTAGTACGGTAAATGAGGTTCTTGTAAACAGAGGCGTCCCAAACTCTGGGGTGGCTGTGTCTTTTTGATTTTAATTTCCCTAAGCTATAGGACCATAAGTGGAAGTGCCCTAGGCTCTGTTGCTTTGTTTTTTAGATGTTTCAGGAAACACCATACACTTCTCCCAAGTGTCTGTTGGCAATTTACATCCCGCCCATCAGCATAACAAGGCTCCCAGTTCTCCATGGCCTGTCCTGCCTTTCTGGATTTTACACTTTTTACAGATGGCCCTTTTGACTGGGGGGAAGTGAGACTTCATTGTAGTGCAGATTTCCTTTGCAAGTTTGCTTGGTTGGCCAAAAAGGGCGTATGCGTTTTTTCCTGAATATATTCAGGAAAAAACGCATACCCCCTTTTTGGCCAAGTGCGTCATTGTGGACGTTCTGCCTCCTTTCCTATGCTTGAAATGCAATTCCAGTCTACCTCCTGAAATCGGTTTCCTGCAATTCTGCCCCGCTTTCAAGTCCTCTTGGCAGCCTTACTTCAGTATATTTTTGGACGATAGCTGTCATTTATAACTCTGCAGGTTTGTGAATTACAGTGCCCCTGAGCTCCTTTCTTCAACTCGCTTTCTTTTGAGCAGGCCGCAACACCGCAGGATGGCTTCAGGCCCTAATCTGGTTCTGGCACGGCACGCTGAGCCTTTGGTTATTTCCTCATCCTGGTGGGAAATGAGAGTTAAATTTGCCCGTCCAGACACCTCCAGCTAGTCTCTCATTGGTTCTCGCTATTCCTGTTCATCTTCCGCAGAAATTGCAAACTGGGCCAAACAGGAGGTTAAAGGCGCTGACTCTCCAAGTGGGGAGAGTGTTAGTAAAGCGTCTGGAATATTGCACCCGAGTACCGGGGTACGAAAACTGAGACATATTTTAACACGTCTCCCGTTTACATGGTTGATCATACTCTATGTTCCACTTGCATGTTTTAGCTGAAGGAAGAATACCTTAAACCTGGAGAGTTGAGACCTGTGTAATGGGTACCATGCAATATGACTTCAAAGGGTCTTCATTTGCTCACCGAACCTCTCCAATCCTATCACTGCTGCGTTTATGCCCCTGTACACACGCTTGATTCTCTTTCGGAGACATAACAATCCATAGGTTTTAAGATACTTACTAGTCAGGTACATTCTTAGGCGTTTAATATGCGGTGTTGAATCCATTTCGTTGAGCAAGGAGTAGCTCTTGTCTATTCCATATTTGGCTTAAGGAACTTTATCTGTGCTCATTTCAATCTCTGGTTTTATGCAGCACCCCAACTCACCTTTACCCTTAAGCAAGCATAAGTTGGTTTTCTAAATTTGAGACCCTGTTCTCTTCTGTAATTCAGTTCCTGTGTAGCCAAGTTTACATTCCGTGTATTACTGATAACTTATGATGTTTCTTTTTCTGTGTGACTTATATCAGTTAGAATCATCATACCTGAATCCACTCATTGTGCTGCTAAGGGCCTGATGACATAGATTTCATTGCTGAGTGATATTGCTTTTTAAGTAAATACCACAACTTCTTTATCCATTTTTCACTTTCTGCGATGTTGAACTTGTACTGTAAACGAGGTTCTTGTAAACAGAGGCGTCCCAAACTTTGGGGTGGCTGTGTCTTTCTGATTTTAATTTCCCTAAGCTATAGGACCATATGTGGAAGAGCCCTAGGCTCAGTTGCTTTGTTTTTTAGATGTTTCAGGAAACACCATACACTTCTCCTGAGTGTCTGTTGGCAATTTACATCCCGCCCATCAGCATAACAAGGCTCCCAGTTCTCCATGGCCTGTCCTGCCTTTCTGGATTTTACACATTTTTCAGATTGCCCTTTTGACCGGGGGGAAGTGAGACTTCATTGTACTGAAGATTTCCTTTGCAAGCTTGCTTGGTTGGCCAAAAAGGGCGTATGCGTTTTTTCCTGAATATATTCAGGAAAAAACGCATACGCCCTTTTTGGCCAAGTGCATCATTGTGGACGTTCTGCCTCTTTTCCTATGCTTTCAATGCAATTCCACTCTACCTCCTGAAATCGGTTTCCTGCAATTCTGCCCCACTTTCAAGTCCTCTTGGCAGCCTTACTTCAGTATATTTTTGGACGATAGCTGTCATTTATAACTCTGCAGGTTTGTGAATTACAGTGCCCCTGAGCTCCTTTCTTCAACTCGCTTTCTTGTGAGCTGGCCGCAACACCGCAGGATGGCTTCAGGCCCTAATCTGTTTCCAGAATGGCACGATGAGCCTTTGGTTAATTCCTCTTCCTGGTGGGAAATGAGAGTTAAATTTGCCCGTCCAGACACCTCCAGCTAGTCTCTCATTGGTTCTCGCTATTCCTGTTCATCTTCCGCAGAAATTGCAAACTGGGCCAAACAGGAGGTTAAAGGCGCTGACTCTCCAAGTGGGGAGAGTGTTAGTAAAGCGTCTGGAATGTTGCACCTGAGTACCGGGGTACGAAAACTGAGACATATTTGAACACGTCTCCCGATCACACGGTTGATCATACTCTAGGTTCCACATGCATGTTTTAGCTGAAGGAAGAATACCTTAAACCTGGGTAGTTGAAACCCGTGGAATGGGTACCATGCAATATGACTTCAAAGGGTCTTCATTTGCTCACCGAACCTCTCCAATCCTATCACTGCTGCGTTTATGCCCCTGTACACATGCTTGATTCTCTTTCGGAGAGATAGCAATCCATAGGTTTTAAGATACTTAACAGTCAGGTACATTCTTAGGCGTTTAATATGCGGTGTTGAGTCCATTTCGTTGAGCAAGGAGTAGCTCTTGTCTATTCCATATTTGGCTTAAGGAACTTTTTCTGTGCTCATTTCAATCTCTGGTTTTATGCAGCACCCCAACTCATCTTTCCCCTTAAGCAAGCATAAGTTGGTTTTCTAAATTTGAGACCCTGTTCTGTTTTGGAATTCAGTTCCTGTGTAGCCAAGTTTACATTCCGTGTATTACTGATATCTTATGATGTTTCTTTTTCTGTGTGACTTATTTCAGTTAGAATCATCGTACCTGAATCCACCCATTATGCTGCTACTGCCCTGATGACATAGATTTCAATGCTGAGTGATACTGCATTGTACGTAAGTACCACAAGTTCTTTATCCATTTTTCACTTTCTGTGATATTGAACTTGTATGGTAAACGAGGTTCTTGTAAACAGAGGCGTCCCAGACTTTGGGGTGGCTGTGTCTTTTTGATTTTAATTTCCCTAAGCTATAGGACCATAAGTGGAAGTGCCCTAGGCTCTGTTGCTTTGTTTTTTAGATGTTTCAGGAAACACCATACACTTCTCCTGAGTGTCTGTTGGCAATTGACATCCCGCCCATCAGCATAACAAGGCTCCCAGTTCTCCATGGCCTGTCCTGCCTTTCTGGATTTTACACTTTTTCAGATGGCCCTTTTGACCGGGGGGAAGTGAGACTTCATTGTAGTGCAGATTTCCTTTGCAAGCTTGCTTGGTTGGCCAAAAAGGGCGTATGCGTTTTTTCCTGAATATATTCAGGAAAAAACGCATACGCCCTTTTTGGCCAAGTGCATCATTGTGGACGTTCTGCCTCTTTTCCTATGCTTTCAATGCAATTCCAGTCTACCTCCTGAAATCGGATTCCTGCAATTCTGCCCCGCTTTCAAGTCCTCTTGGCAGCCTTACTTCAGTATATTTTTGGACGATAGCTGTCATTTATAACTCTGCAGATTTGTGAATTACAGTGCCCCTGAGCTCCTTTCTTCAACTCGCTTTCTTGTGAGCTGGCTGCAACACCGCAGGATGGCTTCAGGCCCTAATCTGTTTCCGGCACGGCACGCTGAGCCTTTGGTTATTTCCTCTTCCTGGTGGGAAATGAGAGTTAAATTTGCCCGTCCAGACACCTCCAGCTAGTCTCTCATTGGTTCTCGCTATTCCTGTTCATCTTCCGCAGAAATTGCAAACTGGGCCAAACAGGAGGTTAAAGGCGCTGACTCTCCAAGTAGGGAGAGTGTTAGTAAAGCGTCTGGAATGTTGCACCCGAGTACCAGGGTACGAAAACTGAGACATATTTGAACACGTCTCCCGATCACATGGTTGATCATACTCTAGGTTCCACATGCAAGTTTTAGTTGAAGGAAGAATACCTTAAACCTGGGTAGTTGAAACCCGTGGAATGGGTACCATGCAATATGACTTCAAAGGGTCTTCATTTGCTCACCGAACCTCTCCAATCCTATCACTGCTGCGTTTATGCCCCTGTACACAAGCTTCATTCTCTTTCGGAGACATAGCAATCCATAGGTTTTAAGATACTTACTAGTCAGGTACATTCTTAGGCGTTTAATATGGGTTGTTGAGTCCATTTCGTTGAGCAAGGAGTAGCTCTTGTCTATTCCATATTTGGCTTAAGGAACTTTATCTGTGCTCATTTCGATCTCTGGTTTTATGCAGCACCCCAACTCACCTTTACCCTTAAGCAAGCATAAGTTGGTTTTCTAAATTTGAGACCCTGTTCTGTTCTGTAATTCAGTTCCTGTGTAGCCAAGTTTACATTCCGTGTGTTACTGATATCTTATGATGTTTCTTTTTCTGTGTGACTTATTTCAGTTAAAATCATCATACCTGAATCCACTCATTGTGCTGCTAAGGGCCTGATGACATAGATTTCATTGCTGAGTGATATTGCTTTGTAAGTAAATACCACAACTTCTTTATCCATTTTTCACTTTCTGCGATGTTGAACTTGTACGGTAAACGAGGTTCTTGTAAACAGAGCTGTTCCAAACTTTGGGGTGGCTGTGTCTTTTTGATTTTAATTTCCCTAAGCGATAGGACCATAAGTGGAAGTGCCCTAGTCTCTGTTGCTTTGTTTTTTAGATGTTTCAGGAAACACCATACACTTCTCCCCAGTGTCTGTTGTCAATTTACATCCCGCCCATCAGCATAACAAGGCTCCCAGTTCTCCATGGCCTGTCCTGCCTTTCTGGATTTTACACTTTTTTCAGATGGCCCTTTTGACCGGGGGGAAGTGAGACTTCATTGTAGTGCAGATTTCCTTTGCAAGCTTGCTTGGTTGGCCAAAAAGGGCGTATGCGTTTTTTCCTGAACATATTCAGGAAAAAACATATACGCCCTTTTTGGCCAAGTGCATCATTGTGGACGTTCTGCCTCTTTTCCTATGCTTTCAATGCAATTCCAGTCTACCTCCTGAAATCGGTTTCCTGCAATTCTGCCCCGCTTTCAAGTCCTCTTGGCAGCCTTACTTCAGTATATTTTTGGACGATAGCTGTCATTTATAACTCTGCAGGTTTGTGAATTACAGTGCCCCTGAGCTCCTTTCTTCAACTCGCTTTCTTGTGAGCTGGCCGCAACACCGCAGGATGGCTTCAGGCCCTAATCTGGTTCCGGCACGGCACGCTGAGCCTTTGGTTAATTCCTCTTCCTGGTGGGAAATGAGAGTTAAATTTGCCCGTCCAGACACCTCCAGCTAGTGTCTCATTGGTTCTCGCTATTCCTGTTCATCTTCCGCAGAAATTGCAAACTGGGCCAAACAGGAGGTTAAAGGCGCTGACTCTCCAAGTGGGGAGAGTGTTAGTAAAGCGTCTGGAATGTTGCACCCGAGTACCAGGGGAGGAAAACTGAGACATATTTGAACACGTCTCCCGTTCACACGGTTGATCATACTCTGGGTTCCACATGCATGTTTTAGCTGAAGGAAGAATACCTTAAACCTGGAGAGTTGAGACCTGTGGAATGGGTACCATGCAATATGACTTCAAAGGGTCTTCATTTGCTCACCGAACCTCTCCAATCCTATCACTGCTTCGTTTATGCCCCTGTACACATGCTTGATTCTCTTTTGGAGACATAGCAATCCATAGGTTTTAAGATACTTACTAGTCAGGTACATTCTTAGGCGTTTAATATGCGGTGTTGAGTCCATTTCGTTGAGCAAGGTGTAGCTGTTGTCTATTCCATATTTAGCTTAGGGAACTTTATCTGTGCTCATTTCAATCTCTGGTTTTATGCAGCACCCCAACTCACCTTTACCCTTAAGCAAGCATAAGTTGGTTTTCTAAATTTGAGACCCTGTTCTGTTCTGTAATTCAGTTCCTGTGTAGCCAAGTTTACATTCCGTGTATTACTGATATCTTATGATGTTTCTTTTTCAGTGTGACTTATTTCAGTTAGAATCATCATACCTGAATCCACTCATTGTGCTGCTAAGGGCCTGATGACATAGATTTCATTGCTGAGTGATATTGCTTTGTAAGTAAATACCACAACTTCTTTATCCATTTTTCACTTTCTGCGATGTTGAACTTGTACTGTAAACGAGGTTCTTGTAAACAGAGGCGTCCCAAACTTTGGGGTGGCTGTGTCTTTTTGATTTTAATTTCCGAAAGCTATAGGACCATAAGTGGAAGTGCCCTAGGCTCTGTTGCTTTGTTTTTTAGATGTTTCAGGAAACACCATACACTTCTCCCGAGTGTCTGTTGGCAATTTACATCCCGCCCATCAGCATAACAAGGCTCCCAGTTCTCCATGGCCTGTCCTGCCTTTCTGGATTTTACACTTTTTTCAGATGGCCCTGTTGAGCAAGGGGAAATGAGACTTCATTGTAGTGCAGATTTCCTTTGCAAGCTTGCTTGGTTGGCCAAAAAGGGCGTATGCGTTTTTTCCTGAATATATTCAGGAAAAAACGCATACGCCCTTTTTGGCCAAGTGCATCATTGTGGACGTTCTGCCTCTTTTCCTATGCTTTCAATGCAATTCCAGTCTACCTCTTGAAATCGGTTTCCTGCAATTCTGCCCCGCTTTCAAGTCCTCTTGGCAGCCTTACTTCAGTATATTTTTGGATGATAGCTGTCATTTATAACTCTGCAGGTTTGTGAATTACAGTGCCCCTGAGCTCCTTTCTTCAACTCGCTTTCTTTTGAGCTGGCCGCAACACCGCAGGATGGCTTCAGGCCCTAATCTGGTTCTGGCACGGCACGCTGAGCCTTTGGTTAATTCCTCTTCCTGGTGGGAAATGAGAGTTAAATTTGCCCGTCCAGACACCTCCAGCTAGTCTCTCATTGGTTTTCGCTATTCCTGTTCATCTTCCGCAGAAATTGCAAACTGGGCCAAACAGGAGGTTAAAGGGACTGACTCTCCAAGTCGGGAGACTGTTAGTAAAGCGTCTGGAATGTTGCACCCAAGTACCAGGGTACGAAAACTGAGACATATTTGAACACGTCTCCCGTTCACACGGTTGATCATACTCTGGGTTCCACATGCATGTTTTGGCTGAAGGAAGAATACCTTAAACCTGGAGAGTTGAGACCCGTGTAATGGGTACCATGCAATATGACTTCAAAGGGTCTTCATTTGCTCACCGAACCTCTCCAATCCTATCACTGCTGCGTTTATGCCCCTGTACACATGCTTCATTCTCTTTTGGAGACATAGCAATCCATAGGTTTTAAGATACCTACTAGTCAGGTACATTCTTAGGCGTTTAATATGGGGAGTTGAGTCCATTTCGTTGAGCAAGGAGTAGCTCTTGTCTATTCCATATTTGGCTTAAGGAACTTTATCTGTGCTCATTTCAATCTCTGGTTTTATGCAGCACCCCAACTCACCGTTACCCTTAAGCAAGCATAAGTTGGTTTTCTAAATTTGAGACCCTGTTCTGTTCTGTAATTCAGTTCCTGTGAAGCCAAGTTTACATTCCGTGTATTACTGATATCTTATGATGTTTCTTTTTCTGTGTGACTTATTTCAGTTAGAATCATCATACCTGAATCCACTCATTGTGCTGCTAAGGGCCTGATGACATACATTTCATTGCTGAGTGATATTGCTTTGTAAGTAAATACCACAACTTCTTTATCCATTTTTCACTTTCTGCGATGTTGAACTTGTACTGTAAACGAGGTTCTTGTAAACAGAGGCGTCCCAAACTTTGGGGTGGCTGTGTCTTTTTGATTTTAATTTCCCTAAGCTATAGGACCATAAGTGGAAGTGCCCTAGGCTCTATTGCTTTGTTTTTTAGATGTTTCAGGAAACACCATACACTTCTCCCGAGTGTCTGTTGGCAATTTACATCCCGCCCATCAGCATAACAAGGCTCCCAGTTCTCCATGGCCTGTCCTGCCTTTCTGGATTTTACAATTTTTTCAGATGGCCCTTTTGACCAGGGGGGGAAGTGAGACTTCATTGTAGTGCAGATTTCCTTTGCAAGTTTGCTTGGATGGCCAAAAAGGACGTATGCGTTTTTTTCCTGAATATATTCAGGAAAAAACGCATACGTCCTTTTTGGCCAAGTGCATCATTGTGGACGTTCTGCCTCTTTTCCTATGCTTTCAATGCAATTCCAGTCTACCTCCTAAAATCGGTCTCCTGCAATTCTGCCCCGCTTTCAAGTCCTCTTGGCAGCCTTACTTCAGTATATTTTTGGATGATAGCTGTCATTTATAACTCTGCAGGTTTGTGAATTACAGTGCCCCTGAGCTCCTTTCTTCAACTCACTTTCTTTTGAGCTGGCTGCAACTCCGCAGGATGTCTTCAGGCCCTAATCTGGTTCCGGCACGGCACGCTGAGCCTTTGGTTATTTCCTTTTCCTGGTGGGAAATGAGAGTTAAATTTGCCCGTCCAGACACCTCCAGCTAGTCTCTCATTGGTTCTCCCTATTCCTGTTCATCTTCCGCAGAAATTGCAAACTGGGCCAAACAGGAGGTTAAAGGGACTGACTCTCCAAGTCGGGAGAGTGTTAGTAAAGCGTCTGGAATGTTGCACCCGAGTACCAGGGTACGAAAACTGAGACATATTTGAACATGTCTCCCGATCACATGGTTTATCATACTCTAGGTTCCACATGCATGTTTTAGCTGAAGGAAGAATACCTTAAACCTGGGTAGTTGAAACCCGTGGAATGGGTACCATGCAATATGACTTCAAAGGGTCTTCATTTGCTCACTGAACCTCTCCAATCCTATCACTGCTGCGTTTATGCCCCTGTACACATGCTTGATTCTCTTTCGGAGACATAGCAATCCATAGGTTTTAAGATACCTACTAGTCAGGTACATTCTTAGGCGTTTAATATGCGGTGTTGAGTCCATTTCATTGAGCAAGGAGTAGCTCTTGTCTATTCCATATTTGGCTTAAGGAAATTTATCTGTGCTCATTTCCATCTCTGGTTTTATGCAGCACCCCAACTCACCTTTACCCTTAAGCAAGCATAAGTTGCTTTTCAAAATTTGAGACCCTGCTCTGTTTTGGAATTCAGTTCCTGTGTGGCCAAGTTTACATTCCGTGTATTACTGATATCTTATGATGTTTCTTTTTCTGTGTTACTTATTTCATTTAGAATCATCGTACCTGAATCCACTCATTATGCTGCTATGGGCCTGATGACATAGATTTCATTGCTGAGTGATACTGCATTGTACGTAAGTACCACAAGTTCTTTATCCATTTTTCACATTCTGTGATATTGAAGTTGTACGGTAAACGAGGTTCTTGTAAACAGAGGCTTCCCAAACTTTGGGGTGGCTGTGTCCTTTTGATTTTAATTTCCCTAAGCTATAGGATCATAAGTTGAAGTGCCCTAGGCTCTGTTGCTTTGTTTTTTAGATGTTTCAGGAAACACCATACACTTCTCCCCAGTGGCTGTTGGCAATTTACATCCCGCCCATCAGCATAACAAGGCTCCCAGTTCTCCATGGCCTGTCCTGCCTTTCTGGATTTTACACTTTTTTCAGATGGCCCTTTTGACCTGGGGGAAGTGAGACTTCATTGTAGTGCAGATTTCCTTTGCAAGCTTGCTTGGTTGGCCAAAAAGGGCGTATGCGTTTTTTCCTGAATATATTCAGGAAAAAACGCATACGCCCTATTTGGCCAAGTGCATCATTGTGGAGGTTCTGCCTCTTTTCCTATGCTTTCAATGCAATTCCAGTCTACCTCCTGAAATCGGTTTCCTGCAATTCTGCCCCGCTTTCAAGTCCTCTTGGCAGCCTTACTTCAGTCTATTTTTGGACGATAGCTGTCATTTATAACTCTGCAGGTTTGTGAATTACAGTGCCCCTGAGCTCCTTTCTTCAACTCGCTTTCTTGTGAGCTGGCCGCAACACCGCAGGATGGCTTCAGGCCCTAATCGGGTTCCGGCACGGCACACTGAGCCTTTGGTTATTTCCTCTTCCTGGTGGGAAATGAGAGTTAAATTTGCCCGTCCAGACACCTCCAGCTAGTCTCTTATTGGTTCTCCCTATTCCTGTTCATCTTCCTCAGAAATTGCAAACTGGGCCAAACAGGAGGTTAAAGGCTCTGACACTCCAAGTGCGGAGAGTGTTAGTAAAGAATCTGGAATGTTGCACCCGAGTACCAGGGTACGAAAACTGAGACATATTTGAACACGTCTCCCATTCACATGGTTGATCATACTCTGGGTTCCACATTCATGTTTTAGCTGAAGGAAGAATACCTTAAACCTGGAGAGTTGAGACCCGTGGAATGGGTACCATGCAATATGACTTCAAAGGGTCTTCATTTGCTCACCGAACCTCTCCAATCCTATCACTGCTGCGTTTATGCCCCTGTACACACGCTTGATTCTCTTTTGGAGACATAGCAATCCATAGGTTTTAAGATACTTACTAGTCAGGTACATTCTTAGGCATTTAATATGGGGTGTTGAGTCCATTTCGTTGAGCAAGGAGTAGCTCTTGTCTATTCCATATTTGGCTTAAGGAACTTTATCTGTGCTCATTTCAATCTCTGGTTTTATGCAGCACCCCAACTCACCTTTCCCCTTAAGCAAGCATAAGTTGCTTTTCTAAATTTGAGACCCTGTTCTGTTTTGGAATTCAGTTCCTGTGTAGCCAAGTTTACATTCCGTGTATTAGTGATATCTTATGATGTTTCTTTTTCTGTGTGACTTATTTCAGTTAGAATCATCGTACCTGAATCCACTCATTATGCTGCTACGGGCCTGATGACATAGATTTCATTGCTGAGTGATACTGCATTGTACGTAAGTACCACAAGTTCTTTATCCATTTTTCACTTTCTGTGATATTGAACTTGTACGGTAAACGAGGTTCTTGTAAACAGAGGCGTCCCAAACTTGGGGTGGCTGTGTCTTTTTTATTTTAATTTCCCTAAGCTATAGGACCATAAGTGGAAGTGCCCTAGGCTCTGTTGCTTTGTTTTTTAGATGTTTCAGGAAACACCATACACTTCTCCCGAGTGTCTGTTGGCAATGTACATCCCGCCCATCAGCATAACAAGGCTCCCAGTTCTCCATGGCCTGTCCTGCCTTTCTAGATTTTACACTTTTTTCAGATGGCCCTTTTGACCGGGGGGAAGTGAGACTTCATTGTAGTGCAGATTTCCTTTGCAAGCTTGCTTGGTTGGCCAAAAAGGGCGTATGCGTTTTTTCCTGAATATATTCAGGAAAAAACGCATACGCCCTTTTTGGCCAAGTGCATCATTGTGGACGTTCTGCCTCTTTTCCTATGCTTTCAATGCAATTCCAGTCTACCTCCTGAAATCGGTTTCCTGCAATTCTGCCCCGCTTTCAAGTCCTCTTGGCAGCCTTACTTCAGTATATTTTTGGACGATAGCTGTCATTTATAACTCTGCAGTTTTGTGAATTACAGTGCCCCTGAACTCCTTTCTTCAACTCGCTTTCTTTTGAGCTGGCCGCAACACCGCAGGATGGCTTCAGGCCCTAATCTGGTTCCGGCACGGCACGCTGAGCCTTTGGTTATTTCCTCTTCCTGGTGGGAAATGAGAGTTAAATTTGCCCGTCCAGACACCTCCAGCTAGTCTCTCATTGGTTCTCCCTATTCCTGTTCATCTTCCGCAGAAATTGCAAACTGGGCCAAACAGGAGGTTAAAGGCGCTGACTCTCCAAGTGGGGAGAGTGTTGGTAAAGCATCTGGAATGTTGCACCCGAGTACCAGGGGAGGAGAACTGAGACATATTTTAACACGTCTCCCGTTCACACAGTTGATCATACTCTGGGTTCCACATGCATGTTTTAGCTGAAGGAAGAATACCTTAAACCTGGAAAGTTGAGACCCGTGTAATGGGTACCATGCAATATGACTTCAAAGGGTCTTCATTTGCTCAGCGAACCTCTCCAATCCTATCACTGCTGCGTTTATGCCCCTGTACACATGCTTGATTCTCTTTCGGAGACATAGCAATCCATAAGTTTTAAGATACTTACTAGTCAGGTACATTCTTAGGCGTTTAATATGCGGTGTTGAGTCCATTTCGTTGAGCAAGGAGTAGCTCTTGTCTATTCCATATTTTGCTTAAGGAACTTTATCTGTGCTCATTTCAATCTCTGGTTTTATGCAGCACCCCAACTCACCTTTCCCCTTAAGCAAGCATAAGTTGGTTTTCTAAATTTGAGACCCTGTTCTGTTTTGGAATTCAGTTCCTGTGTAGCCACGTTTACATTCCATTTATTAGTGATATCTTATGATGTTTCTTTTTCTGTGTGACTTATTTCAGTTAGAATCATCGTACCTGAATCCACTCATTATGCTGCTACGGGCCTGATGACATAGATTTCATTGCTGAGTGATACTGCATTGTACGTAAGTACCACAAGTTCTTTATCCATTTTTCACTTTCTGTGTTATTGAACTTGTACTGTAAACGAGGTTCTTGTAAACAGAGGCGTCCCAAACTTTGGGGTGGCTGTGTCTTTTTGATTTTAATTTCCCTATGCTATAGGACCATAAGTGGAAGTGCCCTAGGCTCTGTTGCTTTGTTTTTTCGATGTTTCAGGAAACACCATACACTTCTCCCGAGTGTCTGTTGGCAATTTACATCCCGCCCATCAGCATAACAAGGCTCCCAGTTCTCCATGGCCTGTCCTGCCTTTCTGGATTTTACACTTTTTTCAGATGGCCCTTTTGACCGGGGGGAAGTGAGACTTCATTGTAGTGCAGATTTCCTTTGCAAGCTTGCTTGGTTGGCCAAAAAGGGCATATGCGTTTTTTCCTGAATATTCAGGAAAAAGCGCATACGCCCTTTTTGGCCAAGTGCATCATTGTGGACGTTCTGCCTCTTTTCCTATGATTTCAATGCAATTCCAGTCTACCTCCTGAAATCGGTTTCCTGCAATTCTGCCCCGCTTTCAAGTCCTCTTGGCAGCCTTACTTCAGTATATTTTTGGACGATAGCTGTCATTTATAACTCTGCAGGTTTGTGAATTACAGTGCCCCTGAGCTCCTTTCTTCAACTCGCTTTCTTGTGACCTGGCCGCAACACCGCAGGATGGCTTCAGGCCCTAATCTGGTTCCGGCACGGCACGCTGAGCCTTTGGTTATTTCCTCTTCCTGGTGGGAAATGAGAGTTAAATTTGCCCGTCCAGACACCTCCAGCTAGTCTCTCATTGGTTCTCGCTATTCCTGTTCATCTTCCGCAGAAATTGCAAACTGAGCCAAACAGGAGGTTAAAGGGACTGACTCTCCAAGTGGGGAGAGTGTTAGTAAAGCGTCTGGAATGTTGCACCCGAGTACCAGCGTACGAAAACGAGACATATTTGAACACGTCTCCCATTCACACGGTTGATCATACTCTGGGTTCCACATGCATGTTTTAGCTGAAGGAAGAATACCTTAAACCTGGAGAGTTGAGACCCGTGGAATGGGTACCATGCAATGTGACTTCAAAGGGTCTTCATTTGCTCACCGAACCTCTCCAATCCTATCACTGCTGCGTTTATGCCCCTGTTTACACGCTTGATTCTCTTTTGGAGACATAGCAATCCATAGGTTTTAAGATACTTACTAGTCAGGTACATTCTTAGGCGTTTAATATGGGGTGTTGAGTCCATTTCGTTGAGCAAGGAGTAGCTCTTGTCTATTCCATATTTGGCTTAAGGAACTTTATCTGTGCTCATTTCAATCTCTGGTTTTATGCAGCACCCCAACTCACCTTTCCCCTTAAGCAAGCATAAGTTGGTTTTCTAAATTTGAGACCCTGTTCTGTTTTGGAATTCAGTTCCTGTGTAGCCAAGTTTACATTCCGTGTATTAGTGATATCTTATGATGTTTCTTTTTCTGTGTGACTTATTTCAGTTAGAATCATCGTACCTGAATCCACTCATTATGCTGCTACGGGCCTGATGACATAGATTTCATTGCTGAGTGATACTGCATTGTACGTAAGTACCACGAGTTCTTTATCCATTTTTCACTTTCTGTGATATTGAACTTGTACGGTAAACGAGGTTCTTGTAAACAGAGGCGTCCCAAACTTGGGGTGGCTGTGTCTTTTTTATTTTAATTTCCCTAAGCTATAGGACCATAAGTGGAAGTGCCCTAGGCTCTGTTGCTTTGTTTTTTAGATGTTTCAGGAAACACCATACACTTCTCCCGAGTGTCTGTTGGCAATGTACATCCCGCCCATCAGCATAACAAGGCTCCCAGTTCTCCATGGCCTGTCCTGCCTTTCTAGATTTTACACTTTTTTCAGATGGCCCTTTTGACCGGGGGGAAGTGAGACTTCATTGTAGTGCAGATTTCCTTTGCAAGCTTGCTTGGTTGGCCAAAAAGGGCGTATGCGTTTTTTCCTGAATATATTCAGGAAAAAACGCATACGCCCTTTTTGGCCAAGTGCATCATTGTGGACGTTCTGCCTCTTTTCCTATGCTTTCAATGCAATTCCAGTCTACCTCCTGAAATCGGTTTCCTGCAATTCTGCCCCGCTTTCAAGTCCTCTTGGCAGCCTTACTTCAGTATATTTTTGGACGATAGCTGTCATTTATAACTCTGCAGTTTTGTGAATTACAGTGCCCCTGAACTCCTTTCTTCAACTAGCTTTCTTTTGAGCTGGCCGCAACACCGCAGGATGGCTTCAGGCCCTAATCTGGTTCCGGCACGGCACGCTGAGCCTTTGGTTATTTCCTCTCCCTGGTGGGAAATGAGAGTTAAATTTGCCCGTCCAGACACCTCCAGCTAGTCTCTCATTGGTTCTCCCTATTCCTGTTCATCTTCCTCAGAAATTGCAAACTGTGCCAAACAGGAGGTTAAAGGCTCTGACACTCCAAGTGCGGAGAGTGTTAGTAAAGCATCTGGAATGTTGCACCCGAGTACCAGGGTACGAAAACTGAGACATATTTGAACACGTCTCCCATTCACATGGTTGATCATACTCTGGGTTCCACATTCATGTTTTAGCTGAAGGAAGAATACCTTAAACCTGGAGAGTTGTGACCCGTGGAATGGGTACCATGCAATATGACTTCAAAGGGTCTTCATTTGCTCACCGAACCTCTCCAATCCTATCACTGCTGCGTTTATGCCCCTGTACACACGCTAGATTCTCTTTTGGAGACATAGCAATCCATAGGTTTTAAGACACTTACTAGTCAGGTACATTCTTAGGCGTTTAATATGGGGTGTTGAGTCCATTTCGTTGAGCAAGGAGTAGCTCTTGTCTATTCCATATTTGGCTTAAGGAACTTTATCTGTGCTCATTTCAATCTCTGGTTTTATGCAGCACCCCAACTCACCTTTCCCCTTAAGCAAGCATAAGTTGCTTTTCGAAATTTGAGACCCTGTTCTGTTCTGTAATTCAGTTCCTGTGTAGCCAAGTTTACATTCCGTGTATTACTGATATCTTATGATGTTTCTTTTTCTGTGTGACTTATTTCAGTTAGAATCATCATACCTGAATCCACTCATTGTGCTGCTAAGGGCCTGATGACATAGATTTCATTGCTGAGTGATACTGCATTGTACGTAAGTACCACAAGTTCTTTATCCATTTTTCACTTTCTGTGATATTGAACTTGTACGGTAAACGAGGTTCTTGTAAACAGAGGCGTCCCAAACTTTGGGGTGGCTGTGTCTTTTTGATTTTAATTTCCCTAAGCTATAGGACCATAAGTGGAAGTGCCCTAGGCTCTGTTGCTTTGTTTTTTAGATGTTTCAGGAAACACCATACACTTCTCCCGAGTGTCTGTTGGCAATTTACATCCCGCCCATCAGCATAACAAGGCTCCCAGTTCTCCATGGCCTGTCCTGCCTTTCTGGATTTTACACTTTTTTCAGATGGCCCTTTTGACCGGGGGGAAGTGAGACTTCATTGTAGTGCAGATTTCCTTTGCAAGTTTGCTTGGTTGGCCAAAAAGGGCGTAGGCGTTTTTTCCTGAATATATTCAGGAAAAAATGCATACGCCCTTTTTGGCCAAGTGCATCATTGTGGACGTTCTGCCTCTTTTCCTATGCTTTCAATGCAATTCCAGTCTACCTCCTGAAATCGGTTTCCTGCAATTCTGCCCCGCTTTCAAGTCCTCTTGGCAGCCTTACTTCAGTATATTTTTGGACGATAGCTGTCATTTATAACTCTGCAGGTTTGTGAATTACAGTGCCCCTGAGCTCCTTTCTTCAACTCGCTTTCTTTTGAGCTGGCCGCAACACCGCAGTATGGCTTCAGGCCCTAATCGGGTTCCGGCACGGCACGCTGAGCCTTTGGTTATTTCCTCTTCCTGGTGGGAAATGAGAGTTAAATTTGCCCGTCCAGACACCTCCAGCTAGTCTCTCATTGGTTCTCCCTATTTGTGTTCATCTTCTGCAGAAATTGCAAACTGTGCCAAACAGGAGGTTAAAGGCGCTGACTCTCCAAGTGGGGAGAGTGTTAGTAAAGCGTCTGGAATGTTGCACCCGAGTACCAGGGTACGAAAACTGAGACATATTTGAACACGTCTCCCATTCACACGGTTGATCATACTCTGGGTTCCACATGCATGTTTTAGCTGAAGGAAGAATACCTTAAAGCTGGAGAGTTGAGACCCGTGGAATGGGTACCATGCAATATGACTTCAAAGGGTCTTCATTTGCTCACCGAACCTCTCCAATCCTATCACTGCTGCGTTTATGCCCCTGTTTACACGCTTGATTCTCTTTTGGAGACATAGCAATCCATAGGTTTTAAGATACTTACTAGTCAGGTACATTCTTAGGCGTTTAATATGGGGTGTTGAGTCCATTTCGTTGAGCAAGGAGTAGCTCTTGTCTATTCCATATTTGGCTTAAGGAACTTTATCTGTGCTCATTTCAATCTCTGGTTTTATGCAGCACCCCAACTCACCTTTCCCCTTAAGCAAGCATAAGTTGGTTTTCTAAATTTGAGACCCTGTTCTGTTTTGGAATTCAGTTCCTGTGTAGCCAAGTTTACATTCCGTGTATTAGTGATATCTTATGATGTTTCTTTTTCTGTGTGACTTATTTCGGTTAGAATCATCGTACCTGAATCCACTCATTATGCTGCTATTGGCCTGATGACATAGATTTCATTGCTGAGTGATACTGCATTGTACATAAGTACCACAAGTTCTTTATCCATTTTTCACTTTCTGTGATATTGAACTTGTACGGTAAACGAGGTTCTTGTAAACAGAGGCGTCCCAAACTTTGGGGTGGCTGTGTCTTTTTGATTTTAATTTCCCTATGCTATAGGACCATAAGTGGACGTGCCGTAGGCTCTGTTGCTTTGTTTTTTAGATGTTTCAGGAAACACCATACACTTTTCCCGAGTGTGTGTTGGCAATTTTCATCCCGCCCATCAGCATAACAAGGCTCCCAGTTCTCCATGGCCTGTCCTGCCTTTCTGGATTTTACACTTTTTTCAGATGGCCCTTTTGACCGGGGGGAAGTGAGACTTCATTGTAGTGCAGATTTCCTTTGCAAGCTTGCTTGGTTGGCCAAAAAGGGCATATGCGTTTTTTCCTGAATATTCAGGAAAAAGCGCATACGCCCTTTTTGGCCAAGTGCATCATTGTGGACGTTCTGCCTCTTTTCCTATGCTTTCAATGCAATTCCAGTCTACCTCCTGAAATCGGTTTCCTGCAATTCTGCCCCGCTTTCAAGTCCTCTTGGCAGCCTTACTTCAGTATATTTTTGGACGATAGCTGTCATTTATAACTCTGCAGGTTTGTGAATTACAGTGCCCCTGAGCTCCTTTCTTCAACTCGCTTTCTTGTGACCTGGCCGCAACACCGCAGGATGGCTTCAGGCCCTAATCTGGTTCCGGCACGGCACGCTGAGCCTTTGGTTATTTCCTCTTCCTGGTGGGAAATGAGAGTTAAATTTGCCCGTCCAGACACCTCCAGCTAGTCTCTCATTGGTTCTCGCTATTCCTGTTCATCTTCCGCAGAAATTGCAAACTGGGCCAAACAGGAGGTTAAAGGGACTGACTCTCCAAGTGGGGAGAGTGTTAGTAAAGCGTCTGGAATGTTGCACCCGAGTACCAGGGTACGAAAACTGAGACATATTTGAACACGTCTCCCATTCACACGGTTGATCATACTCTGGGTTCCACATGCATGTTTTAGCTGAAGGAAGAATACCTTAAACCTGGAGAGTTGAGACCCGTGGAATGGGTACCATGCAATATGACTTCAAAGGGTCTTCATTTGCTCACCGAACCTCTCCAATCCTATCACTGCTGCGTTTATGCCCCTGTTTACATGCTTGATTCTCTTTTGGAGACATAGCAATCCATAGGTTTTAAGATACTTACTAGTCAGGTACATTCTTAGGCGTTTAATATGGGGTGTTGAGTCCATTTCGTTGAGCAAGGAGTAGCTCTTGTCTATTCCATATTTGGCTTAAGGAACTTTATCTGTGCTCATTTCAATCTCTGGTTTTATGCAGCACCCCAACTCACCTTTCCCCTTAAGCAAGCATAAGTTGCTTTTCTAAATTTGAGACCCTGTTCTGTTTTGGAATTCAGTTCCTGTGTAGCCAAGTTTACATTCCGTGTATTAGTGATATCTTATGATGTTTCTTTTTCTGTGTGACTTATTTCGGTTAGAATCATCGTACCTGAATCCACTCATTATGCTGCTATTGGCCTGATGACATAGATTTCATTGCTGAGTGATACTGCATTGTACGTAAGTACCACAAGTTCTTTATCCATTTTTCACTTTCTGTGATATTGAACTTGTACGGTAAACGAGGTTCTTGTAAACAGAGGCGTCCCAAACTTTGGGGTGGCTGTGTCTTTTTGATTTTAATTTCCCTATGCTATAGGACCATAAGTGGAAGTGCCCTAGGCTCTGTTGCTTTGTTTTTTAGATGTTTCAGGAAACACCATACACTTCTCCTGAGTGTCTGTTGGCAATTTACATCCCGCCCATCAGCATAACAAGGCTCCCAGTTCTCCATGGCCTGTCCTGCCTTTCTGGATTTTACACTTTTTTCAGATGGCCCTTTTGACCGGGGGGAAGTGAGACTTCATTGTAGTGCAGATTTCCTTTGCAAGCTTGCTTGGTTGGCCAAAAAGGGCATATGCGTTTTTTCCTGAATATTCAGGAAAAAGCGCATACGCCCTTTTTGACCAAGTGCATCATTGTGGACGTTCTGCCTCTTTTCCTATGCTTTCAATGCAATTCCAGTCTACCTCCTGAAATCGGTTTCCTGCAATTCTGCCCCGCTTTCAAGTCCTCTTGGCAGCCTTACTTCAGTATATTTTTGGACGATAGCTGTCATTTATAACTCTGCAGGTTTGTGAATTACAGTGCCCCTGAGCTCCTTTCTTCAACTCGCTTTCTTGTGACCTGGCCGCAACACCGCAGGATGGCTTCAGGCCCTAATCTGGTTCCGGCACGGCACGCTGAGCCTTTGGTTATTTCCTCTTCCTGGTGGGAAATGAGAGTTAAATTTGCCCGTCCAGACACCTCCAGCTAGTCTCTCATTGGTTCTCGCTATTCCTGTTCATCTTCCGCAGAAATTGCAAACTGGGCCAAACAGGAGGTTAAAGGGACTGACTCTCCAAGTGGGGAGAGTGTTAGTAAAGCGTCTGGAATGTTGCACCCGAGTACCAGGGTACGAAAACTGAGACATATTTGAACACGTCTCCCATTCACACGGTTGATCATACTCTGGGTTCCACATGCATGTTTTAGCTGAAGGAAGAATACCTTAAACCTGGAGAGTTGAGACCCGTGGAATGGGTACCATGCAATATGACTTCAAAGGGTCTTCATTTGCTCACCGAACCTCTCCAATCCTATCACTGCTGCGTTTATGCCCCTGTACACACGCTTGATTCTCTTTCGGAGACATAGGAATCCATAGGTTTTAAGATACTTACTAGTCAGGTACATTCTTAGGCATTTAATATGGGGTGTTGAGTCCATTTCGTTGAGCAAGGAGTAGCTCTTGTCTATTCCATATTTGGCTTAAGGAACTTTATCTGTGCTCATTTCAATCTCTGGTTTTATGCAGCACCCCAACTCACCTTTCCCCTTAAGCAAGCATAAGTTGCCTTTCTAAATTTGAGACCCTGTTCTGTTTTGGAATTCAGTTCCTGTGTAGCCAAGTTTACATTCCGTGTATTAGTGATATCTTATGATGTTTCTTTTTCTGTGTGACTTATTTCAGTTAGAATCATCGTACCTGAATCCACTCATTATGCTGCTACGGGCCTGATGACATAGATTTCATTGCTGAGTGATACTGCATTGTACGTAAGTACCACAAGTTCTTTATCCATTTTTCACTTTCTGTGATATTGAACTTGTACGGTAAACGAGGTTCTTGTAAACAGAGGCGTCCCAAACTTTGGGGTGGCTGTGTCTTTTTGATTTTAATTTCCCTAAGCTATAGGACCATAAGTGGAAGTGCCGAAGGCTCTGTTGCTTTGTTTTTTCGATGTTTCAGGAAACACCATACACTTCTCCCGAGTGTCTGTTGGCAATTTACATCCCGCCCATCAGCATAACAAGGTTCCCAGTTCTCCATGGCCTGTCCTGCCTTTCTGGATTTTACACTTTTTTCAGATGGCCCTTTTGACCGGGGGGAAGTGAGACTTCATTGTAGTGCAGATTTCCTTTGCAAGCTTGCTTGGTTGGCCAAAAAGGGCGTATGCGTTTTTTCCTCAGTATATTCAGGAAAAAACGCATACGCACTTTTTGGCCAAGTGCATCATTGTGGACGTTCTGCCTCTTTTCCTATGCTTTCAATGCAATTCCAGTCTACCTCCTGAAATCGGTTTCCTGCAATTCTGCCCCGCTTTCAAGTCCTCTTGGCAGCCTTACTTCAGTATATTTTTGGACGATAGCTGACATTTATAACTCTGCAGGTTTGTGAATTACAGTGCCCCTGAGCTCCTTTCTTCAACTCGCTTTCTTGTGACCTGGCCGCAACACCGGAGGATAGCTTCAGGCCCTAATCTGGTTCCGGCACGGCACGCTGAACCTTTGGTTAATTCCTCTTACTGGTTGGAAATGAGAGTTAAATTTGCCCGTCCAGACACCTCCAGCTAGTCTCTCATTCGTTCTCCCTATTCCTGTTCATCTTCCGCAGAAATTGCAAACTGGGCCAAACAGAACGTTAAAGGGACTGACTCTCCAAGTCAGGAGAGTGTTAGTAAAGCGTCTGGAATGTTGCACCCAAGTACCAGGGTACGAAAACTGAGACATATTTGAACACGTCTCCCGATCACATGGTTGATCATACTCTAGGTTCCACATGCATGTTTTAGCTGAAGGAAGAATACCTTAAACCTGGAGAGTTGAAACCCGTGGAATGGGTACCATGCAATATGACTTCAAAGGGTCTTCATTTGCTCACCGAACCTCTCCAATCCTATCACTGCTGCCTTTATGCCCCTGTACACATGCTTGATTCTCTTTCGGAGACATAGCAATCCATAGGTTTTAAGATACTTACTAGTCAGGTACATTCTTAGGCTTTTAATATGCGGTGTTGAGTACATTTCGTTGAGCAAAGAGTAGCTCTTGTCTATTCCATATTTGGCTTAAGGAACTTTATCTGTGCTCATTTCCATCTCTGGTTTTATGCAGCACCCCAACTCACCTTTACCCTTAAGCAAGCATAAGTTGGTTTTCTAAATTTGAGACCCTGTTCTGTTCTGTAATTCAGTTCCTGTGTAGCCAAGTTTACATTCCATGTATTACTGATATCTTATGATGTTTCTTTTTCTGTGTGACTTATTTCAGTTAGAATCATCATACCTGAATCCACTCATTGTGCTGCTAAGGGCCTGATGACATAGATTTCATTGCTGAGTGATATTGCTTTGTAAGTAAATACCACAACTTCTTTATCCATTTTTCACTTTCTGCGATGTTGAACTTGTACTGTAAAAGAGGTTCTTGTAAACAGAGTCGTCCCAAATTTTGGGGTGGCTGTGTCTTTTTGATTTTTATTTCCCTAAGCTATAGGACCATAAGTGGAAGTGCCCTAGGCTCTGTTGCTTTGTTTTTTAGATGTTTCAGGAAACACCATACACTTCTCCCGAGTGTCTGTTGGCAATTGACATCCCGCCCATCAGCATAACAAGGCTCCCAGTTCTCCATGGCCTGTCCTGCCTTTCTGGATTTTACACTTTTTTCAGATGGCCCTTTTGACCGGGGGGAAGTGAGACTTCATTGTAGTGCAGATTTCCTTTGCAAGCTTGCTTGGTTGGCCAAAAAGGGCGTATGTGTTTTTTCCTGAATATATTCAGGAAAAAACGCATACGCCCTTTTTGGCCAAGTGCATCATTGTGGTCGTTCTGCCTCTTTTCCTATGCTTTCAATGCAATTCCAGTCTACCTCCTGAAATCGGTTTCCTGCAATTCTGCCCCGCTTTCAAGTCCTCTTGGCAGCCTTACTTCAGTATATTTTTGGACGATTGCTGTCATTTATAACTCTGCAGGTTTGTGAATTACAGTGCCCTTAAGCTCCTTTCTTCAACTCGCTTTCTTGTGACCTGGCCGCAACACCGCAGGATGGCTTCAGGCCCTAATCTGGTTCCGGCACGGCACGCTGAGCCTTTGGTTATTTCCTCTTCCTGGTGGGAAATGAGAGTTAAATTTGCCCGTCCAGACACCTCCAGCTAGTCTCTCATTGGTTCTCCCTATTCCTGTTCATCTTCCGCAGAAATTGCAAACTTGGCTAAACTGGAGGTTAAAGGGACTGACTCTCCATGTCGGGAGAGTGTTAGTAAAGCGTCTGGAATGTTGCACCCGAGTACCAGGGTACGAAAACTGAGACATATTTGAACACGTCTCCTGATCACATGGTTGATCATACTCTAGGTTCCACATGCATGTTTTAGCTGAAGGAAGAATACCTTAAACCTGGGTAGTTGAAACCCGTGGAATGGGTACCATGCAATATGACTTCAAAGGGTCTTCATTTGCTCACCGAACCTCTCCAATCCTATCACTGCTGCGTTTATGCCCCTGTACACATGCTTGATTCTCTTTCGGAGACATAGCAATCCATAGGTTTTAAGGTACTTACTAGTCAGGTACATTCCTGGGCGTTTAATATGGGGTGTTGAGTCCATTTCGTTGAGCAAGGAGTAGCTCTTGTCTATTCCATATTTGGCTTAAGGAATTTTATCTGTGCTCATTTCAATCTCTGGTTTTATGCAGCACCCCAACTCACCTTTACCCTTAAGCAAGCATAAGTTGGTTTTCTAAATTTGAGACCCTTTTCTGTTCTGGAATGCAGTTCCTGTGTAGCCAAGTTTACATTCCGTGTATTAGTGATATCTTATGATGTTTCTTTTTCTGTGTGACTTATTTCAGTTAGAATCATCTTACCTTAATCGACTCATTATGCTGCTATGGGCCTGATGACATAGATATCATTGCTGAGTGATACTGCATTGTACGTAAGTACCACAAGTTCTTTATCCATTTTTCACTTTCTGTGATATTGAACTTGTACGGTAAACGAGGTTCTTGTAAACAGAGGCGTCCCAAACTTTGGGGTCGCTGTGTCTTTTTGATTTTAATTTCCCTAAGCTATAGGACCATAAGTGGACGTGCCCTAGACTCTGTTGCTTTGTTTTTTAGATGTTTCAGGAAACACCATACACTTCTCCCGAGTGTCTGTTGGCAATTTACATCCCGCCCATCAGCATAACAAGGCTCCCAGTTCTCCATGGCCTGTCCTGCCTTTCTGGATTTTACACTTTTTTCAGATGGCCCTTTTGACCGGGGGGAAGTGAGAGTTCATTGTAGTGCAGATTTCCTTTGCAAGCTTGCTTGGTTGGCCAAAAAGGGCGTATGCGTTTTTTCCTGAATATATTCAGGAAAAAACGCATATGCCCATTTTGGCCAAGTGCATCATTGTGGACGTTCTGCCTCTTTTCCTATGCTTTCAATGCAATTCCAGTCTACCTCCTGAAATTGGTTTCCTGCAATTCTGCCCCGCTTTCAAGTCCTCTTGGCAGCCTTACTTCAGTATATTTTTGGACTATAGCTGTCATTTATAACTCTGCAGGTTTGTGAATTACAGTGCCCCTGAGCTCCTTTCTTCAACTCGCTTTATTGTGACCTGGCTGCAACACTGCAGGATGGCTTCAGGCCCAAATCTGGTTCCGGCACGGCACGCTGAGCCTTTGGTTATTTCGTCTTCCTGGTGGGAAATGAGAGTTAAATTTGCCCGTCCAGACACCTCCAGCTAGTCTCTCATTGGTTCTCCCTATTCCTGTTCATCTTCCGCAGAAATTGCAAACTGGGCCAAACAGGAGGTTAAAGGCGCTGAATCTCCAAGTGGGGACAGTGTTAGTAAAGCATCTGGAATATTGCACCCGAGTACCAGGGGAGGAAAACTGAGACATATTTGAACACGTCTCCAGTTCACACGGTTGATCATACTCTGGGTTCCACATGCATGTTTTAGCTGAAAGAAGAATACCTTAAACCTGGAGAGTTGAGACCCGTGTAATGGGTACCATGCAATATGACTTCAAAGGGTCTTCATTTGCTCACCAAACCTCTCCAATCCTATCACTGCTGCGTTTATGCCCCTGTACACACGCTTGATTCTCTTTTGGAGACATAGCAATCCATAGGTTTTAAGATACTTACTAGTCAGGTACATTCTTAGGCGTTTAATATGGGGTGTTGAGTCCATTTCGTTGAGCAAGGAGTAGCTCTTGTCTATTCCATATTTGGCTTAAGGAACTTTATCTGTGCTCATTTCAATCTCTGGTTTTATGCAGCACCCCAACTCACCTTTCCCCTTAAGCAAGCATAAGTTGGTTTTCTAAATTTGAGACACTGTTCTGTTTTGGAATTCAGTTCCTGTGTAGCCAAGTTTACATTCCGTGTATTAGTGATATCTTATGATGTTTCTTTTTCTGTGTGACTTATTTCAGTTAGAATCATCGTACCTGAATCGACTTATTATGCTGCTATGGGCCTGTTGACATAGATTTCATTGATGAGTGATACTGCATTGTACGTAAGTACCACAACTTCTTTATCCATTTTTCACTTTCTATGGTATTGAAATTGTACCGTAAATGAGGTTCTTGTAAACAGAGGCATCCCAAACTTTCGGTGGCTGTGTCTTTTTGATTTTAATTTCCCTAAGCTATAGGACCATAAGTGGAAGTGCCCTAGGCTCTGTTGCTTTGTTTTTTAGATGTTTCAGGAAACACCATACACTTCTCCTGAGTGTCTGTTGGCAATTTACATCCCGCCCATCAGCATAACAAGGCTCCCAGTTCTCCATGGCCTGTCCTGCCTTTCTGGATTTTACACTTTTTTCAGATGGCCCTTTTGACCGGGGGGAAGTGAGACTTCATTGTAGCACAGATTTCCTTTGCAAGGTTGCTTGGTTGGCCAAAAAGGGCGTATGCGTTTTTTCCTGAATATATTCAGGAAAAAACGCATACGCCCTTTTTGGCCAAGTGCATCATTGTGGACGTTCTGCCTCTTTTCCTATGCTTTCAATGCAATTCCAGTCTACCTCCTGAAATCGGTTTCCTGCAATTCTGCCCCGCTTTCAAGTCCTCTTGGCAGCCTTACTTCAGTATATTTTTGGACGATAGCTGTCATTTATAACTCTGCAGGTTTGTGAATTACAGTGCCCCTTTGCTCCTTCTTCAACTCGCTTTCTTGTGAGCTGGCCGCAACACCGCAGGATGGCTACAGGCCCTAATCTGGTTCCGGCACGGCACGCTGAGCCTTTGGTTAATTCCTCTTCCTGCTGGGAAATGCGAGTTAAATTTGCTCATCCAGACACCTCCAGCTAGTCTCTCATTGGTTCTCGCTATTCCTGTTCATCTTCCGCGGAAATTGCAAACTGGGCCAAACAGGAGGTTAAAGGGACTGACTCTCCATGTGGGGAGAGTGTTAGTAAAGCGTCTGGAATGTTGCACCCGAATACCAGGGTACAAAAACTGAGACATATTTTAACACGTCTCCCGATCACATGGTTGATCATACTCTAGGTTCCACATGCATGTTTTAGCTGAAGGTAGAGTACCTTAAACCTGGGTAGTTGAGACCCGTGGAATGGGTACCATGCAATATGACTTCAAAGGGTCTTCATTTGCTCACCGAACCTCTCCAATCCTATCACTGCTGCGTGTTTGCCCCTGTACACGCGCTTGATTCTCTTTCGGAGACATAGCAATCCATAGGTTTTAAGATACTTACTAGTCAGGTACATTCTTAGGCGTTTAATATGGGGTGTTGAGTCCATTTCGTTGAGCAAGGAGTAGCTCTTGTCTATTCCATATTTGGCTTAAGGAACTTTATGTGTGCTCATTTCAATCTCTGGTTTTATGCAGCACCCCAACTCACCTTTACCCTTAAGCAAGCATAAGTTGGTTTTCTAAATTTGAGACCCTGTTCTGTTCTGGAATTCAGTTCCTGTGTAGCCAAGTTTACATTCCGTGTATTACTGATATCTTATGATGTTTCTTTTTCTGTGTGACTTATTTCAGTTAGAATCATCATACCTGAATCCACTCATTGTGCTGCTAAGGGCCTGATGACATAGATTTCATTGCTGAGTGATATTGCTTTGTAAGTAAATACCACAACTTCTTTATCCATTTTTCATTTTCTGCAATGTTGAACTTGTACTGTAAACTAGGTTCTTGTAAACAGAGGTGTCCCAAACTTTGGGGTGGCTGTGTCTTTTTGATTTTAATTTCCCTAAGCTATAGGACCATAAGTGGAAGTGCCCTAGGCTCTGTTGCTTTGTTTTTTAGATGTTTCAGGAATCACCATACACTTCTCCCGAGTGTCTGTTGGCAATTTACATCCCACCCATCAGCATAACAAGGCTCCCAGTTCTCCATGGCCTGTCCTGCCTTTCTGGATTTTACACTTTTTTCAGATGGCCCTTTTGAATTGGGGGAAGTGAGACTTCATTGTAGTGCAGATTTCCTTTGCAAGCTTGCTTGGTTGGCCAAAAAGGGCGTATGCGTTTTTTCCTGAATATATTCAGGAAAAAACGCATACGCCCTTTTTGGCCAAGTGCATCATTGTGGACGTTCTGCCTCTTTTCCTATGCTTTCAATGCAATTCCAGTCTACCTACTGAAATCTGTTTCCTGCAATTCTGCCCCGCTATCAAGTCCTCTTGGCAGCCTTACTTCAGTATATTTTTGGACGATAGCTGTCATTTATAACTCTGCAGGTTTGTGAATTACAGTGCCTCTGAGCTCCTTTCTTCAACTCGCTTTCTTGTGACCTGGCCGCAACACCGCAGGATGGCTTCAGGCCCTAATCTGGTTCCGGCACGGCACGCTGAGCCTTTGGTTAATTCCTCTTCCTGGTGGGAAATGAGAGTTAAATTTGCCCGTCCAGACACCTCCAGCTAGTCTCTCATTGGTTCTCGCTATTCCTATTCATCTTCCGCAGAAATTGCAAACTGGGCCAAACAGGAGTTTAAAGGGACTGACTCTCCAAGTCGGGAGAGTGTTAGTAAAGCGTCTGGAATGTTGCACCCGAGTAACCAGGGTACGGAAACTGAGACATATTGTAACACGTCTCCCGATCACATGGTTGATCATACTCTAGGTTCCACATGCATGTTTTGGCTGAAGGAAGAATACCTTAAACCTGGGTAGTTGAAACCCGTGGAATGGGTACAATGCAATATGACTTCAAAGGGTCTTCATTTGCTCACCGAACCTCTCCAATCCTATCACTGCTGCGTTTATGCCCCTGTACACATGCTTGATTCTCTTTCGGAGACATAGCAATCCATAGGTTTTAAGATACTTACTAGTCAGGTACATTCTTAGGTGTTTAATATGGGGTGTTGAGTCCATTTCGTTGAGCAAGGAGTAGCTCTTGTCTATTCCATATTTGGCTTAAGGAACTTTACCTGTGCTCATTTTAATCTCTGGTTTTATGCAGCACCCCAACTCACCTTTCCCGTTAAGCAAGCGTAAGTTGGTTTTCTAAATTTGAGACCCTGTTCTGTTTTGGAATTCAGTTCCTGTGTAGCCAAGTTTACATTCCGTGTATTAGTGATATCTTATGATGTTTCTTTTTCTGTGTGACTTATTTCAGTTAGAATCATCGTACCTGAATCCACTCATTATGCTGCTACGGGCCTGATGACATAGATTTCATTGCTGAGTGATACTGCATTGTACGTAAGTACCACAAGTTCTTTATCCATTTTTCACTTTCTGTGAAATTGAACTTGTACAGTAAACGAGGTTCTTGTAAACAGAGGCGTCCCAAACTTTGGGGTGGCTGTGTCTTTTTGATTTTAATTTCCCTAAGCTATAGGACCATAAGTGGAAGTGCCCTAGGCTCTGTTGCTTTGTTTTTTAGATGTTTCAGGAAACACCATACACTTCTCCCGAGTGTCTGTTGGCAATTTACATCCCACCCATCAGCATAACAAGGCTCCCAGTTCTCCATGGCCTGTCCTGCCTTTCTGGATTTTACACTTTTTTCAGATGGCCCTTTTGACCGGGGGGAAGTGAGACTTCATTGTAGTGCAGATTTCCTTTGCAAGCTTGCTTGGTTGGCCAAAGAGGGCGTATGCGTTTTTTCCTGAATATATTCAGGAAAAAACGCATACGCCCTTTTTGGCCAAGTGCATCATTGTGGACGTTCTGCCTCTTTTCCTATGCTTTCAATGCAATTCCAGTCTACCTCCTGAAATCGGTTTCCTGCAATTCTGCCCCGCTTTCAAGTCCTCTTGGCAGCCTTACTTCAGTATATTTTTGGACGATAGCTGTCATTTATAACTCTGCAGGTTTGTGAATTACAGTGCCCCTGAGCTCCTTTCTTCAACTTGCTTTCTTTTGAGCTGGCCGCAACACCGCAGGATGGCTTCAGGCCCTAATCTGGTTCCGGCACGGCACGCTGAGCCTTTGGTTATTTCCTCTTCCTGGTGGGAAATGAGAGTTAAATTTGCCCGTCCAGACACCTCCAGCTAGTCTCTCATTGGTTCTCCCTATTCCTGTTCATCTTCCGCAGAAATTACAAACTGGGCCAAACAGGAGGTTAAAGGCGCTGACTCTCCAAGTGGGGAGAGTGTTAGTAAAGCGTCTGGAATGTTGCACCCGAGTACCAGGGGAGGAAAACTGAGACATATTTGAACACGTCTCCCATTCACACGGTTGATCATACTCTGGGTTCCACATGCATGTTTTAGCTGAAGGAAGAATACCTTAAACCTGGGTAGTTGAAACCCATGGAATGGGTACCATACAATATGACTTCAAAGGGTCTTCATTTGCTCACCGAACCTCTCCAATCCTATCACTGCTGCGTTTATGGCCCTGTACACACGCTTGATTCTCTTTTGGAGACATAGCAATCCATAGGTTTTAAGATACTTACTAGTCAGGTACATTCTTAGGCGTTTAATATGGGGTGTTGAGTCCATTTTGTTGAGCAAGGAGTAGCTCTTGTCTGTTCCATAATTGGCTTAAGGAACTTTATCTGTGCTCATTTCAATCTCTGGTTTTATGCAGCACCCCAACTCACCTTTACCTTTAAGCAAGCATAAGGTGGTTTTCTAAATTTGAGACCCTGTTCTGTTCTGGAATTCAGTTCCTGTGTAGCCAAGTTTACATTCCATGTATTACTGATATCTTATGATGTTTCTTTTTCTGTGTGACTTATTTCAGTTAGAATCATCATACCTGAATCCACTCATTGTGCTGCTAAGGGCCTGATGACATAGATTTCATTGCTGAGTGATATTGCTTTGTAAGTAAATACCACAACTTCTTTATCCATTTTTCACATTCTGTGATGATGAACTTGTACTGTAAACGAGATTCTTGTAAACAGAGGCGTCCAAACCTTTGGGGTGGCTGTGTCTTTTTGATTTTAATTTCCCTAAGCTATAGGACCATAAGTGGAAGTGCCCTAGGCTCTGTTGCTTTGTTTTTTAGATGTTTCTGGAAACACCATACACTTCTCCCGAGTGTCTGTTGGCAATTTACATCCCGCCCATCAGCATAATAGTCTCCCAGTTCTCCATGGCCTTTCCTGCCTTTCTGGATTTTACACTTTTGTCAGATGGCCCTTTTGACCGGGGGGAAGTGAGACTTCATTGTAGTGCAGATTTCCTTTGCAAGTTTGCTTGGTTGGCCAAAAAGTGCGTATGCGTTTCTTCCTGAATATATTCAGGAAAAAAAGCATACACCCTTTTTGGCCAAGTGCATCATTGTGGACGTTCTGCCTCTTTTCCTATGCTTTCAATGCAATTCCAGTCTACCTCCTGAAATCTGTTTCCTGCAATTCTGCCCCGCTTTCAAGTCCTCTTGGCAGCCTTACTTCAGTATATTTTTGGACGATAGCTGTCATTTATAACTCTGCAGGTTTGTGAATTACAGTGCCCCTGAGCTCCTTTCTTCAACTCGCTTTCTTGTGACCTGGCCGCAACACCGCAGGATGGCTTCAGGCCTTAATCTGGTTCCGGCACGGCACGCTGAGCCTTTGGTAATTTCCTCCTCGTGGTGGGAAATGAGAGTTAAATTTACCCGTCCAGACACCTCCAGCTAGTCTCTCATTGGTTCTCGCTATTCCTGTTCATCTTCCGCAGAAATTGCAAACTGGGCCAAACAGGAGGGTAAAGGGACTGACTCTCCAAGTCGGGAGAGTGTTAGTAAAGCGTCTGGATTGTTGCAACCGAGTACCAGGGTACGAAAACTGAGACATATTTGAACACGTCTCCAGATCACATGGTTGATCATACTCTAGGTTCCACATGTATGTTTTGGCTGAAGGAAGAATACCTTAAACCTGGGTAGTTGAAACCTGTGGAATGGGTACCATGCAATATGACTTCAAAGGGTCTTCATTTGCTCACCGAAACTTTCCAATCCCATCACTGCTGCGTTTATGCCCCTGTACACATGCTTGATTCTCTTTCGGAGACATAGCAATCCATAGGTTTTAAGATACTTACTAGTCAGGTACATTCTTAGGCGTTTAATATGCGGTGTTGAGTCCATTTCGTTGAGCAAGGAGTAGCTCTTGTCTATTCCATATTTGGCTTAAGGAACTTTATCTGTGCTCATTTCAATCTCTGGTTTTATGCAGCACCCCAACTCACCTTTCCCCTTAAGCAAGCATAAGTTGGTTTTCTAAATTTGAGACCCTGTTCTGTTTTGGAATTCAGTTCCTGTGTAGCCAAGTTTACATTCCGTGTATTACTGATATCTTATGATGTTTCTTTTTCTGTGTGACTTATTTCAGTTAGAATCATCATACCTGAATACACTCATCGTGCTGCTAAGGGCCTGATGACATAGATTTCATTGCTGAGTGATATTGCTTTGTAAGTAAATACCACAAGTTCTTTATCCATTTTTCACATTCTGCGATGTTGAACTTGTACTGTAAACGAGGTTCTTGTAAACAGAGGCGTCCCAAACTTTGGGGTGGCTGTGTCTTTTTGATTTTAATTTCCCTAAGCTATAGGACCATAAGTGGAAGTGCCCTAGGCTCTGTTGCTTTGTTTTTTAGATGTTTCAGGAAACACCATACACTTCTCCCGAGTGTCTGTTGGCAATTTACATCCCGCCCATCAGCATAACAAGGCGCCCAGTTCTCCATGGCCTGTCCTGCCTTTCTGGATTTTACACTTTTTTCAGATGGCCCTTTTGACCGGGGGGAAGTGAGACTTCATTGTAGTGCAGATTTCCTTTGCAAGCTTGCTTGGTTGGCCAAAAAGGGCGTATGCGTTTTTTCCTGAATATATTCAGGAAAAAACGCATACGCCCTTTTTGGCCAAGTGCATCATTGTGGACGTTCTGCCTCTTTTCCTATGCTTTCAATGCAATTCCAGTCTACCTCCTGAAATCGGTTTCCTGCAATTCTGCCCCGCTTTCAAGTCCTCTTGGCAGCCTTAGTTCAGTCTATTTTTGGACGATAGCTGTCATTTATAACTCTGCAGGTTTGTGAATTACAGTGCCCCTGAGCTCCTTTCTTCAACTCGCTTTCTTGTGACCTGGCCGCAACACCGCAAGATGGCTTCAGGCCCTAATCTGGTTCTGGCACGGCACGCTGAGCCTTTGGTTATTTCCTCTTCCTGGTGGGAAATGAGAGTTAAATTTGCCCGTCCAGACACCTCCAGCTAGTCTCTCATTGGTTCTCCCTATTCCTGTTCATCTTCCGCAGAAATTGCAAACTGGGCCAAACAGGAGATTAAAGGCGCTGACCCTCCAAGTGGGGAGAGTGTTAGTAAAGCGTCTGGAATGTTGCACCCGAGTCCCAGGGGAGGACAACTGAGACATATTTGAACACGTCTCCCGATCACATGGTTGATCATACTGTGGGTTCCACATGCATGTTTTAGCTGAAGGAAGAATACCTTAAACCTGGAGAGTTGAGACCCGTGGAATGGGTACCATGCAATATGACTTCAAAGGGTCTTCATTTGCTCACCGAACCTCTCCAATCCTATCACTGCTGCGTTTATGCCCCTGTACACACGCTTGATTCTCTTTTGGAGACATAGCAATCCATAGGTTTTAAGATACTTACTAGTCAGGTACATTCTTAGGCATTTAATATGGGGTGTTGAGTCCATTTCGTTGAGCAAGGAGTAGCTCTTGTCTATTCCATATTTGGCTTAAGGAACTTTATCTGTGCTCATTTCAATCTCTGGTTTTATGCAGCACCCCAACTCACCTTTCCCCTTAAGCAAGCATAAGTTGGTTTTCTAAATTTGAGTCCCTGTTCTGTTTTGGAATTCAGTTCCTGTGTAGCCAAGTTTACATTCTGTGTATTAGTGATATCTTATGATGTTTCTTTTTCTGTGTGACTTATTTCAGTTAGAATCATCGTACCTGAATCCACTCATTATGCTGCTACGGGCCTGATGACATAGATTTCATTGGTGAGTGATACTGCATTGTACGTAAGTACCACAAGTTCTTTATCCATTTTTCACTTTCTGTGATATTGAACTTGTACGGTAAACGAGGTTCTTGTAAACAGAGGCGTCCCAAACTTTGGGGTGGCTGTGTCTTTTTGATTTTAATTTCCGTAAGCTATAGTGCCATAAGTGGAAGTGCCCTAGGCTCTGTTGCTTTGTTTTTTAGATGTTTCAGGAAACACCATACACTTCTCCCGAGTGTCTGTTGGCAATTTACATCCCGCCCATCAGCATAACAAGGCTCCCAGTTCTCCATGGCCTGTCCTGCCTTTCTGGATTTTACACTTTTTTCAGATGGCCCTTTTGACCTGGGGGAAGTGAGACTTCATTGTAGTGCAGATTTCCTTTGCAAGCTTGCTTGTTTGGCCAAAAAGGGCGTATGCGTTTTTTCCTGAATTTATTCAGGAAAAAATGCATACGCCCTTTTTGGCCAAGTGCATCATTGTGGACGTTCTGCCTCTTTTCCTATGCTTTCAATGCAATTCCAGTCTACCTCCTGAAATCGGTTTTCCTGCAATTCTGCCCCGCTTTCAAGTCCTCTTGGCAGCCTTACTTCAGTATATTTTTGGACGATAGCTGTCATTTATAACTCTGCAGGTTTGTGAATTACAGTGCCCCTGAGCTCCTTTCTTCAACTCGCTTTCTTGTGAGCTGGCCGCAACACCGCAGGATGGCTTCAGGCCCTAACATGGTTCCGGGACGGCACGCTGAGCCTTTGGTTATTTCCTCTTCCTGGTGGGAAATGAGAGTTAAATTTGCCCGTCCAGACACCTCCAGCTAGTCTCTCATTGGTTCTCGCTATTCCTGTTCATCTTCCGCAGAAATTGCAAACTGGACCAAACAGGAGGTTAAAGGGACTGACTCTCCAAGTCGGGAGAGTGTTAGTAAAGCGTCTGGAATGTTGCACCCGAGTACCAGGGTACGAAAACTGAGACATATTTGAACACGTCTCCCGATCACATGGTTGATCATACTCTAGCTTCCACATGCATGTTTTAGCTGAAGGAAGAATTCCTTAAACCTGGGTAGTTGAAACCCGTGTAATGGGTACCATGCAATATGACTTCAAAGGGTCTTCATTTGCTTACCAAACCTCTCCAATCCTATCACTGCTGCGTTTATGCCCCTGTACACATGCTTGATTCTCTTTCGGAGACATAGCAATCCATAGGTTTTAAGATACTTACTAGTCAGGTACATTCTTAGGCGTTTAATATGGGGTGTTGAGTCCATTTCGTTGAGCAAGGAGTAGCTCTTGCCTATCCCATATTTCGCTTAAGGAACTTTATCTGTGCTCATTTCAATCTCTGGTTTTATGCAGCACCCCAACTCACCTTTCCCCTTAAGCAAGCATAAGTTGGTTTTCTAAATTTGAGACCCTGTTCTGTTTTGGAATTCAGTTCCTGTGTAGCCAAGTTTACATTCCGTGTATTACTGATATCTTATGATGTTTCTTTTTCTGTGTGACTTATTTCAGTTACAATCATCGTACCTGAATCCACTCATTGTGCTGCTAAGGGCCTGATGACATATATTTCATTGCTGAGTGATATTGCTTTGTAAGTAAATACCACAAGTTCTTTATCCATTTTTCACATTCTGCGATGTTGAACTTGTACTGTAAACGAGGTTCTTGTAAACAGAGGCGTCCCAAACTTTGGGGTGGCTGTGTCTTTTTGATTTTAATTTCCCTAAGCTATAGGACCATAAGTGGAAGTGCCCTAGGCTCTGTTGCTTTGTTTTTTAGATGTTTCAGGAAACACCATACACTTCTCCGGAGTGTCTGTTGGCAATTTACATCCCGCCCATCAGCATAACAAGGCGCCCAGTTCTCCATGGCCTGTCCTGCCTTTCTGGATTTTACACTTTTTTCAGATGGCCCTTTTGACCGGGGGGAAGTGAGACTTCATTGTAGTGCAGATTTCCTTTGCAAGCTTGCTTGGTTGGCCAAAAAGGGCGTATGCGTTTTTTCCTGAATATATTCAGGAAAAAACGCATACGCCCTTTTTGGCCAAGTGCATCATTGTGGACGTTCTGCCTCTTTTCCTATGCTTTCAATGCAATTCCAGTCTACCTCCTGAAATCGGTTTCCTGCAATTCTGCCCCGCTTTCAAGTCCTCTTGGCAGCCTTAGTTCAGTATATTTTTGGACGATAGCTGTCATTTATAACTCTGCAGGTTTGTGAATTACAGTGCCCCTGAGCTCCTTTCTTCAACTCGCTTTCTTGTGACCTGGCCGCAACACCGCAAGATGGCTTCAGGCCCTAATCTGGTTCTGGCACGGCACGCTGAGCCTTTGGTTATTTCCTCTTCCTGGTGGGAAATGAGAGTTAAATTTGCCCGTCCAGACACCTCCAGCTAGTCTCTCATTGGTTCTCCCTATTCCTGTTCATCTTCCACAGAAATTGCAAACTGGGCCAAACAGGAGATTAAAGGCGCTGACCCTCCAAGTGGGGAGAGTGTTAGTAAAGCGTCTGGAATGTTGCACCCGAGTCCCAGGGGAGGACAACTGAGACATATTTGAACACGTCTCCCGATCACATGGTTGATCATACTGTGGGTTCCACATGCATGTTTTAGCTGAAGGAAGAATACCTTAAACCTGGAGAGTTGAGACCCGTGGAATGGGTACCATGCAATATGACTTCAAAGGGTCTTCATTTGCTCACCGAACCTCTCCAATCCTATCACTGCTGCGTTTATGCCCCTGTACACACGCTTGATTCTCTTTCGGAGACATAGCAATCCATAGGTTTTAAGATACTTACTAGTCAGGTACATTCTTAGGCGCTTAATATGCGGTGTTGAGTCCATTTCGTTGAGCAAGGAGTAGCTCTTGTCTATTCCATATTTGGCTTAAGGAACATTATCTGTGCTCATTTCAATCTCTGGTTTTATGCAGCACCCCAACTCACCTTTCCCCTTAAGCAAGCATAAGTTGGTTTTCTAAATTTGAGACCCTGTTCTGTTCTGTAATTAAGTTCCTGTGTAGCCAAGTTTACATTCCGTGTATTACTGATATCTTATGATGTTTCTTTTTCTGTGTGACTTATTTCAGTTAGAATCATCATACCTGAATCCACTCATTGTGCTGCTACGGGCCTGATGACATAGATTTCATTGCTGAGTGATATTGCTTTGTAAGTAAATACCACAACTTCTTTATCCATTTTTCACTTTCTGCGATGTTGAACTTGTACTGTAAACGAGGTTCTCTTAAACAGAGGCGTCCCAAACATTGGGGTGGCTGTGTCTTTTTGATTTTAATTTCCCTAAGCTATAGGACCATAAGTGGAAGTGCCCTAGGCTCTGTTGCTTTGTTTTTTAGATGTTTCAGGAAACACCATACACTTCTCCTGAGTGTCTGTTGGCAATTTACATCCCGCCCATCAGCATAACAAGGCTCCCAGTTCTCCATGGCCTGTCCTGCCTTTCTGGATTTTACACTTTTTTCAGATGGCCCTTTTGACCGGGGGGAAGTGAGACTTCATTGTAGTGCAGATTTCCTTTGCAAGCTTGCTTGGTTGCCCAAAAAGTGCGTATGCGTTTTTTCCTGAATATATTCAGGAAAAAACGCATACGCACTTTTTGGCCAAGTGCATCATTGTGGACGTTCTGCCTCTTTTCCTATGCTTTCAATGCAATTCCAGTCTACCTCCTGAAATCGGTTTCCTGCAATTCTGCCCCGCTTTCAAGTCCTCTTGGCAGCCTTACTTCAGTATATTTTTGGACGATAGCTGTCATTTATAACTCTGCAGGTTTGTGAATTACAGTGCCCCTGAGCTCCTTTCTTCAAATCACTTTCTTATGAGCTTGCCGCAACACCGCAGGATGGCTTCAGGCCCTAATCTTGTTCCGACACGGCACGCTGAGCATTTGGTTATTTCCACTTCCTGGTGGGAAATGAGAGTTAAATTTGCCCGTCCAGACACCTCCAGCTAGTCTCTCATTGGTTCTCCCTATTCCTGTTCATCTTCCGCAGAAATTACAAACTGGGCCAAACAGGAGGTTAAAGGCGCTGACCCCCCAAGTGGGGAGAGTGTTAGTAAAGCGTCTGGAATGTTGCACCCGAGTACCAGGGGAGGAAAACTGAGACATATTTGAACACATCTCCCGTTCACACGGTTGATCATACTCTGGGTTCCACATGCATGTTTTAGCTGAAGGAAGAATACCTTAAACCTGGAGAGTTGAGACCCGTGGAATGGGTACCATGCAATATGACTTCAAAGGGTCTTCATTTGCTCACCGAACCTCTCCAATCCTATCACTGCTGCGTTTATGCCCCTGTACACATGCTTGATTCTCTTTTGGAGACATAGCAATCCATAGGTTTTAAGATACTTACTAGTCAGGTACATTCTCAGGCGTTTAATATGGGGTGTTGAGTCCATTTCATTGAGCAAGGAGTAGCTCTTGTCTATCCCATATTTCGCTTAAGGAACTTTATCTGTGCTCATTTCAATCTCTGGTTTTATGCAGCACCCCAACTCACCTTTCCCCTTAAGCAAGCATAAGTTGGTTTTCTAAATTTGAGACACTGTTCTGTTTTGGAATTCAGTTCCTGTGTAGCCAAGTTTACATTCCGTGTATTAGTGATATCTTATGATGTTTCTTTTTCTGTGTGACTTATTTCAGTTAGAATCATCGTACCTGAATCCACTCATTATGCTGCTACGGGCCTGATGACATAGATTTCATTGCTGAGTGATACTGCATTGTACGTAAGTACCACAAGTTCTTTATCCATTTTTCACTTTCTGTGTTATTGAACTTGTACTGTAAACGAGGTTCTTGTAAACAGAGGCGTCCCAAACTTTGGGGTGGCTGTGTCTTTTTGATTTTAATTTCCCTATGCTATAGGACCATAAGTGGAAGTGCCCTAGGCTCTGTTGCTTTGTTTTTTCGATGTTTCAGGAAACACCATACACTTCTCCCGAGTGTCTGTTGGCAATTTACATCCCGCCCATCAGCATAACAAGGCTCCCAGTTCTCCATGGCCTGTCCTGCCTTTCTGGATTTTACACTTTTTTCAGATGGCCCTTTTGACCGGGGGGAAGTGAGACTTCATTGTAGTGCAGATTTCCTTTGCAAGCTTGCTTGGTTGGCCAAAAAGGGCATATGCGTTTTTTCCTGAATATTCAGGAAAAAGCGCATACGCCCTTTTTGGCCAAGTGCATCATTGTGGACGTTCTGCCTCTTTTCCTATGATTTCAATGCAATTCCAGTCTACCTCCTGAAATCGGTTTCCTGCAATTCTGCCCCGCTTTCAAGTCCTCTTGGCAGCCTTACTTCAGTATATTTTTGGACGATAGCTGTCATTTATAACTCTGCAGGTTTGTGAATTACAGTGCCCCTGAGCTCCTTTCTTCAACTCGCTTTCTTGTGACCTGGCCGCAACACCGCAGGATGGCTTCAGGCCCTAATCTGGTTCCGGCACGGCACGCTGAGCCTTTGGTTATTTCCTCTTCCTGGTGGGAAATGAGAGTTAAATTTGCCCGTCCAGACACCTCCAGCTAGTCTCTCATTGGTTCTCGCTATTCCTGTTCATCTTCCGCAGAAATTGCAAACTGAGCCAAACAGGAGGTTAAAGGGACTGACTCTCCAAGTGGGGAGAGTGTTAGTAAAGCGTCTGGAATGTTGCACCCGAGTACCAGCGTACGAAAACGAGACATATTTGAACACGTCTCCCATTCACACGGTTGATCATACTCTGGGTTCCACATGCATGTTTTAGCTGAAGGAAGAATACCTTAAACCTGGAGAGTTGAGACCCGTGGAATGGGTACCATGCAATGTGACTTCAAAGGGTCTTCATTTGCTCACCGAACCTCTCCAATCCTATCACTGCTGCGTTTATGCCCCTGTTTACACGCTTGATTCTCTTTTGGAGACATAGCAATCCATAGGTTTTAAGATACTTACTAGTCAGGTACATTCTTAGGCGTTTAATATGGGGTGTTGAGTCCATTTCGTTGAGCAAGGAGTAGCTCTTGTCTATTCCATATTTGGCTTAAGGAACTTTATCTGTGCTCATTTCAATCTCTGGTTTTATGCAGCACCCCAACTCACCTTTCCCCTTAAGCAAGCATAAGTTGCTTTTCTAAATTTGAGACCCTGTTCTGTTTTGGAATTCAGTTCCTGTGTAGCCAAGTTTACATTCCGTGTATTAGTGATATCTTATGATGTTTCTTTTTCTGTGTGACTTATTTCAGTTAGAATCATCGTACCTGAATCCACTCATTATGCTGCTACGGGCCTGATGACATAGATTTCATTGCTGAGTGATACTGCATTGTACGTAAGTACCACGAGTTCTTTATCCATTTTTCACTTTCTGTGATATTGAACTTGTACGGTAAACGAGGTTCTTGTAAACAGAGGCGTCCCAAACTTGGGGTGGCTGTGTCTTTTTTATTTTAATTTCCCTAAGCTATAGGACCATAAGTGGAAGTGCCCTAGGCTCTGTTGCTTTGTTTTTTAGATGTTTCAGGAAACACCATACACTTCTCCCGAGTGTCTGTTGGCAATGTACATCCCGCCCATCAGCATAACAAGGCTCCCAGTTCTCCATGGCCTGTCCTGCCTTTCTAGATTTTACACTTTTTTCAGATGGCCCTTTTGACCGGGGGGAAGTGAGACTTCATTGTAGTGCAGATTTCCTTTGCAAGCTTGCTTGGTTGGCCAAAAAGGGCGTATGCGTTTTTTCCTGAATATATTCAGGAAAAAACGCATACGCCCTTTTTGGCCAAGTGCATCATTGTGGACGTTCTGCCTCTTTTCCTATGCTTTCAATGCAATTCCAGTCTACCTCCTGAAATCGGTTTCCTGCAATTCTGCCCCGCTTTCAAGTCCTCTTGGCAGCCTTACTTCAGTATATTTTTGGACGATAGCTGTCATTTATAACTCTGCAGTTTTGTGAATTACAGTGCCCCTGAACTCCTTTCTTCAACTCGCTTTCTTTTGAGCTGGCCGCAACACCGCAGGATGGCTTCAGGCCCTAATCTGGTTCCGGCACGGCACGCTGAGCCTTTGGTTATTTCCTCTCCCTGGTGGGAAATGAGAGTTAAATTTGCCCGTCCAGACACCTCCAGCTAGTCTCTCATTGGTTCTCCCTATTCCTGTTCATCTTCCTCAGAAATTGCAAACTGGGCCAAACAGGAGGTTAAAGGCTCTGACACTCCAAGTGCGGAGAGTGTTAGTAAAGCATCTGGAATGTTGCACCCGAGTACCAGGGTACGAAAACTGAGACATATTTGAACACGTCTCCCATTCACATGGTTGATCATACTCTGGGTTCCACATTCATGTTTTAGCTGAAGGAAGAATACCTTAAACCTGGAGAGTTGTGACCCGTGGAATGGGTACCATGCAATATGACTTCAAAGGGTCTTCATTTGCTCACCGAACCTCTCCAATCCTATCACTGCTGCGTTTATGCCCCTGTACACACGCTAGATTCTCTTTTGGAGACATAGCAATCCATAGGTTTTAAGACACTTACTAGTCAGGTACATTCTTAGGCGTTTAATATGGGGTGTTGAGTCCATTTCGTTGAGCAAGGAGTAGCTCTTGTCTATTCCATATTTGGCTTAAGGAACTTTATCTGTGCTCATTTCAATCTCTGGTTTTATGCAGCACCCCAACTCACCTTTCCCCTTAAGCAAGCATAAGTTGCTTTTCGAAATTTGAGACCCTGTTCTGTTCTGTAATTCAGTTCCTGTGTAGCCAAGTTTACATTCCGTGTATTACTGATATCTTATGATGTTTCTTTTTCTGTGTGACTTATTTCAGTTAGAATCATCATACCTGAATCCACTCATTGTGCTGCTAAGGGCCTGATGACATAGATTTCATTGCTGAGTGATACTGCATTGTACGTAAGTACCACAAGTTCTTTATCCATTTTTCACTTTCTGTGATATTGAACTTGTACGGTAAACGAGGTTCTTGTAAACAGAGGCGTCCCAAACTTTGGGGTGGCTGTGTCTTTTTGATTTTAATTTCCCTAAGCTATAGGACCATAAGTGGAAGTGCCCTAGGCTCTGTTGCTTTGTTTTTTAGATGTTTCAGGAAACACCATACACTTCTCCCGAGTGTCTGTTGGCAATTTACATCCCGCCCATCAGCATAACAAGGCTCCCAGTTCTCCATGGCCTGTCCTGCCTTTCTGGATTTTACACTTTTTTCAGATGGCCCTTTTGACCGGGGGGAAGTGAGACTTCATTGTAGTGCAGATTTCCTTTGCAAGTTTGCTTGGTTGGCCAAAAAGGGCGTAGGCGTTTTTTCCTGAATATATTCAGGAAAAAATGCATACGCCCTTTTTGGCCAAGTGCATCATTGTGGACGTTCTGCCTCTTTTCCTATGCTTTCAATGCAATTCCAGTCTACCTCCTGAAATCGGTTTCCTGCAATTCTGCCCCGCTTTCAAGTCCTCTTGGCAGCCTTACTTCAGTATATTTTTGGACGATAGCTGTCATTTATAACTCTGCAGGTTTGTGAATTACAGTGCCCCTGAGCTCCTTTCTTCAACTCGCTTTCTTTTGAGCTGGCCGCAACACCGCAGTATGGCTTCAGGCCCTAATCGGGTTCCGGCACGGCACGCTGAGCCTTTGGTTATTTCCTCTTCCTGGTGGGAAATGAGAGTTAAATTTGCCCGTCCAGACACCTCCAGCTAGTCTCTCATTGGTTCTCCCTATTTGTGTTCATCTTCTGCAGAAATTGCAAACTGTGCCAAACAGGAGGTTAAAGGCGCTGACTCTCCAAGTGGGGAGAGTGTTAGTAAAGCGTCTGGAATGTTGCACCCGAGTACCAGGGTACGAAAACTGAGACATATTTGAACACGTCTCCCATTCACACGGTTGATCATACTCTGGGTTCCACATGCATGTTTTAGCTGAAGGAAGAATACCTTAAAGCTGGAGAGTTGAGACCCGTGGAATGGGTACCATGCAATATGACTTCAAAGGGTCTTCATTTGCTCACCGAACCTCTCCAATCCTATCACTGCTGCGTTTATGCCCCTGTTTACACGCTTGATTCTCTTTTGGAGACATAGCAATCCATAGGTTTTAAGATACTTACTAGTGAGGTACATTCTTAGGCATTTAATATGGGGTGTTGAGTCCATTTCATTGAGCAAGGAGTAGCTCTTGTCTATTCCATATTTGGCTTAAGGAACTTTATCTGTGCTCATTTCAATCTCTGGTTTTATGCAGCACCCCAACTCAACTTTCTCCTTAAGCAAGCATAAGTTGGTTTTCTAAATTTGAGACCCTGTTCTGTTTTGGAATTCAGTTCCTGTGTAGCCAAGTTTACATTCCGTGTATTAGTGATATCTTATGATGTTTCTTTTTCTGTGTGACTTATTTCAGTTAGAATCATCGTACCTGAATCCACTCATTATGCTGCTACGGGCCTGATGACATAGATTTCATTGCTGAGTGATACTGCATTGAACGTAAGTACCACAAGTTCTTTATCCATTTTTCACTTTTTGTGATATTGAACTTGTACGGTAAACGAGGTTCTTGTAAACAGAGGCGTCCCAAACTTTGGGGTGGCTTTGTCTTTTTGATTTTAATTTCCCTAAGCTATAGGACCATAAGTGGAAGTGCCCTAGGCTCTGTTGCTTTGTTTTTTAGATGTTTCAGGAAACACGATACACTTCTCCCGAGTGTCTCTTGGCAATTTACATCCCGCCCATCAGGGTAACAAGGCTCCCAGTTATCCATGGCCTGTCCTGCCTTTCTGGATTTTACACATTTTTCAGATGGCCCTTTTGACCGGGGGGAAGTGAGACTTCATTGTAGTGCAGATTTCCTTTGCAAGCTTGCTTGGTTGGCCAAAAAGGGCGTATGCGTTTTTTCCTGAATATATTCAGGAAAAAACGCATACGCCCTTTTTGGCCAAGTGCATCATTGTGGACGTTCTGCCTCTTTTCCTATGCTTTCAATGCAATTCCAGTCTACCTCCTGAAATCGGTTTCCTGCAATTCTGCCCCGCTTTCAAGTCCTCTTGGCAGCCTTACTTCAGTATATTTTTGGACGATAGCTGTCATTTATAACTCTGCAGGTTTGTGAATTACAGTGCCCCTGAGCTCCTTTCTTCAACTCGCTTTCTTGTGAGATGGCCGCAACACCGCAGGATGGCTTCAGGCCCTAATCTGGTTCCGGCACGGCACGCTGAGCCTTTGGTTAATTCCTCTTCCTGGTGGGAAATGAGAGTTAAATTTGCCCGTCCAGACACCTCCAGCTAGTCTCTCATTGGTTCTCGCTATTCCTGTTCATCTTCCGCAGAAATTGCAAACTGGGCCAAACAGGAGGTTAAAGGCGCTGACTCTCCAAGTGGGGAGAGTGTTAGTAAAGCGTCTGGAATGTTGCACCCGAGTACCAGGGTATGAAACCTGAGACATATTTGAACATGTCTCCCGATCACATGGTTGATCATACTCTAGGTTCCACATGCATGTTTTGGCTGAAGGAAGAATACCTTAAACCTGTGTAGTTGAAACCCGTGGAATGGGTACCATGCAATATGACTTCAAAGGGTCTTCATTTGCTCACCGAACCTCTCCAATCCTATCACTGCTGCGTTTATGCCCCTGTACACACGCTTGATTCTCTTTCGGAGACATAGCAATCCATAGGTTTTAAGATACTTACTAGTCAGGTACATTCTTAGGCGTTTAATATGCGGTGTTGAGTCCATTTCGTTGAGCAAGGAGTAGCTCTTGTCTATTCCATATTTGGCTTAAGGAACTTTATCTGTGCTCATTTCAATCTCTGGTTTTATGCAGCACCCCAACTCACCTTTCCCCTTAAGCAAGCATAAGTTGGTTTTCTAAATTTGAGACCCTGTTCTGTTCTGTAATTCAGTTCCTGTGTAGCCAAGTTTACATTCCGTGTATTCGTGATATCTTATGATGTTTCTTTTTCTGTGTGACTTATTTCAGTTAGAATCATCGTACCTGAATCCACTCATTATGCTGCTACGGGCCTGATGACATAGATTTCATTGCTGAGTGATACTGCATTGTACGTAAGTACCACAAGTTCTTTATCCATTTTTCACTTTCTGTGATATTGAACTTGTACGGTAAACGAGGTTCTTGTAAACAGAGGCGTCCCAAACTTTGGGGTGGCTGTGTCTTTTTGATTTTAATTTCCCTAAGCTATAGGACCATAAGTGGAAGTGCCCTAGGCTCTGTTGCTTTGTTTTTTAGATGTTTCAGGAAACACCATACACTTCTCCCGAGTGTCTGTTGGCAATTTACATCCCGCCCATCAGCATAACAAGGCTCCCAGTTCTCCATGGCCTGTCCTGCCTTTCTGGATTTTACACTTTTTTCAGATGGCCCTTTTGACCGGGGGGAAGTGAGACTTCATTGTAGTGCAGATTTCCTTTGCAAGTTTGCTTGGTTGGCCAAAAAGGGCGTATGCGTTTTTTCCTGAATATATTCAGGAAAAAACGCATACGCCCTTTTTGGCCAAGAGCATCATTGTGGACGTTCTGCCTCTTTTCCTATGCTTTCAATGCAATTCCAGTCTACCTCCTGAAATCGGTTTCCTGCAATTCTGCCCCGCTTTCAAGTCCTCTTGGCAGCCTTACTTCAGTATATTTTTGGACGATAGCTGTCATTTATAACTCTGCAGGTTTGTGAATTACAGTGCCCCTGAGCTCCTTTCTTCAACTCGCTTTCTTTTGAGCTGGCCGCAACACCGCAGGACGGCTTCAGGCCCTAATCTGGTTCCGGCACGGCACGCTGAGCCTTTGGTTAATTCCTCTTCCTGGTCGGAAATGAGAGTTAAATTTGCCCGTCCAGACACCTCCAGGTAGTCTCTCATTGGTTCTCCCTATTCCTGTTAATCTTCCGCAGAAATTGCAAACTGGGCCAAACAGGAGGTTAAAGGGACTGACTCTCCAAGTCGGGAGAGTGTTAGTAAAGCGTCTGGAATGTTGCACCCGAGTACCAGGGTACGAAAACTGAGACATATTTGAACACGTCTCCCGTTCACACGGTTGATCATACTCTGGGTTCCACATGCATGTTTTACCTGAAGGAAGAATACCTTAAACCTGGAGAGTTGAGACCCGTGGAATGGGTACCATGCAATATGACTTCAAAGGGTCTTCATTTGCTCACCGAACCTCTCCAATCCTATCACTGCTGCGTTTATGCCCCTGTACACACGCTTGATTCTCTTTTGGAGACATAGCAATCCATACGTTTTAAGATACTTACTAGTCATGTACATTCTTAGGCGTTTAATATGGGGTGTTGAGTCCATTTCGTTGAGCAAGGAGTAGCTCTTGTCTATTCCATATTTGGCTTAAGGAACTTTATCTGTGCTCATTTCAATCTCTGGTTTTATGCAGCACCCCAATTCACATTTACCCTTAAGCAAGCATAAGTTGGTTTTCTAAATTTGAGACCCTGTTCTGTTTTGGAATTCAGTTCCTGTGTAGCCAAGTTTACATTCCGTGTATTAGTGATATCTTATGATGTTTCTGTTTCTGTGTGGCTTATTTCAATTAGAATCATCGTACCTGAATCCACTCATTATGCTGCTACGGGCCTGATGACATAGATTTCATTGCTGAGTGATACTGCATTGTACGTAAGTACCACAACTTCTTTATCCATTTTTCACTTTCTGTGATATTGAAATTGTACCGTAAATGAGGTTCTTGTAAACAGAGGCATCCCAAACTTTCGGTGGCTGTGTCTTTTTGATTTTAATTTCCCTAAGCTATAGGACCATAAGTGGATATGCCCTAGGCTCTGTTGCTTTGTTTTTTAGATGTTTTAGGAAACACCATACACTTCTTCCCAGTGTCTGTTGGCAATTTACATCCCGCCCATCAGCATAACAAGGCTCCCAGTTCTCCATGGCCTGTCCTGCCTTTCTGGATTTTACACTTTTTTCAGATGGCCCTTTTGACTGGGGGGATGTGAGACTTCATTGTGGTGCAGATTTCATTTGCAAGTTTGCTTGGTTGGCCAAAAAGGGCGTATGCGTTTTTTCCTGAATATATTCAGGAAAAAACGCATACGCCCTTTTTGGCCAAGTGCATCATTGTGGACGTTCTGCCTCTTTTCCTATGCTTTCAATGCAATTCCAGTCTACCTCCTGAAATCGGTTTGCTGCAATTCTGCCCCGCTTTCAAGTCCTCTTGGCAGCCTTACTTCAGTATATTTTTGGACGATAGCTGTCATTTATAACTCTGCAGGTTTGTGAATTACAGTGCCCCTGAGCTCCTTTCTTCAACTCGCTTTCTTGTGACCTGGCCGCAACACCGCAGGATGGCTTCAGGCCCTAATCTGGTTCCGGCACGGCACGCTGAGCCTTTGGTTAATTCCTCTTCCTGGTGGGAAATGAGAGTTAAATTTGCCCGTCCAGACACCTCCAGCTAGTCTTTCATTGGTTCTCGCTATTCCTGTTCATCTTCCGCAGAAATTGCAAACTGGGCCAAACAGGAGGTTAAAGGGACTGACTCTCCAAGTGGGGAGAGTGTTAGTAAAGCGTCTGGAATGTTGCACCCGAGTACCAGGGTATGAAACCTGAGACATATTTGAACATGTCTCCCGATCACATGGTTGATCATACTCTAGGTTCCACATGCATGTTTTGGCTGAAGGAAGAATACCTTAAACCTGTGTAGTTGAAACCCGTGGAATGGGTACCATGCAATATGACTTCAAAGGGTCTTCATTTGCTCACCGAACCTCTCCAATCCTATCACTGCTGCGTTTATGCCCCTGTACACACGCTTGATTCTCTTTTGGAGACATAGCAATCCATAGGTTTTAAGATACTTAATAGTCAGGTACATTCTTAGGCATTTAATATGGGGTGTTGAGTCCATTTCGTTGAGCAAGGAGTAGCTCTTGTCTATTCCATATTTGGCTTAAGGAACTTTATCTGTGCTCATTTCAATCTCTGGTTTTATGCAGCACCCCAACTCACCTTTCCCCTTAAGCAAGCATAAGTTGGTTTTCTAAATTTGAGACCCTGTTCTGTTCTGTAATTCAGTTCCTGTGTAGCCAAGTTTACATTCCGTGTATTAGTGATATCTTATGATGTTTCTTTTTCTGTGTGACTTATTTCAGTTAGAATCATCGTACCTGAATCCACTCATTGTGCTGCTAAGGGCCTGATGACATAGATTTCATTGCTGAGTGATATTGCTTTGTAAGTAAATACCACAACTTCTTTATCCATTTTTCACTTTCTGCGATGTTGAACTTGTACTGTAAAAGAGGTTCTTGTAAACAGAGTCGTCCCAAATTTTGGGGTGGCTGTGTCTTTTTGATTTTTATTTCCCTAAGCTATAGGACCATAAGTGGAAGTGCCCTAGGCTCTGTTGCTTTGTTTTTTAGATGTTTCAGGAAACACCATACACTTCTCCCGAGTGTCTGTTGGCAATTGACATCCCGCCCATCAGCATAACAAGGCTCCCAGTTCTCCATGGCCTGTCCTGCCTTTCTGGATTTTACACTTTTTTCAGATGGCCCTTTTGACCGGGGGGAAGTGAGACTTCATTGTAGTGCAGATTTCCTTTGCAAGCTTGCTTGGTTGGCCAAAAAGGGCGTATGTGTTTTTTCCTGAATATATTCAGGAAAAAACGCATACGCCCTTTTTGGCCAAGTGCATCATTGTGGTCGTTCTGCCTCTTTTCCTATGCTTTCAATGCAATTCCAGTCTACCTCCTGAAATCGGTTTCCTGCAATTCTGCCCCGCTTTCAAGTCCTCTTGGCAGCCTTACTTCAGTATATTTTTGGACGATTGCTGTCATTTATAACTCTGCAGGTTTGTGAATTACAGTGCCCCTAAGCTCCTTTCTTCAACTCGCTTTCTTGTGACCTGGCCGCAACACCGCAGGATGGCTTCAGGCCCTAATCTGGTTCCGGCACGGCACGCTGAGCCTTTGGTTATTTCCTCTTCCTGGTGGGAAATGAGAGTTAAATTTGCCCGTCCAGACACCTCCAGCTAGTCTCTCATTGGTTCTCCCTATTCCTGTTCATCTTCCGCAGAAATTGCAAACTTGGCTAAACTGGAGGTTAAAGGGACTGACTCTCCATGTCGGGAGAGTGTTAGTAAAGCGTCTGGAATGTTGCACCCGAGTACCAGGGTACGAAAACTGAGACATATTTGAACACGTCTCCTGATCACATGGTTGATCATACTCTAGGTTCCACATGCATGTTTTAGCTGAAGGAAGAATACCTTAAACCTGGGTAGTTGAAACCCGTGGAATGGGTACCATGCAATATGACTTCAAAGGGTCTTCATTTGCTCACCGAACCTCTCCAATCCTATCACTGCTGCGTTTATGCCCCTGTACACATGCTTGATTCTCTTTCGGAGACATAGCAATCCATAGGTTTTAAGGTACTTACTAGTCAGGTACATTCCTGGGCGTTTAATATGGGGTGTTGAGTCCATTTCGTTGAGCAAGGAGTAGCTCTTGTCTATTCCATATTTGGCTTAAGGAATTTTATCTGTGCTCATTTCAATCTCTGGTTTTATGCAGCACCCCAACTCACCTTTACCCTTAAGCAAGCATAAGTTGGTTTTCTAAATTTGAGACCCTTTTCTGTTCTGGAATGCAGTTCCTGTGTAGCCAAGTTTACATTCCGTGTATTAGTGATATCTTATGATGTTTCTTTTTCTGTGTGACTTATTTCAGTTAGAATCATCTTACCTTAATCGACTCATTATGCTGCTATGGGCCTGATGACATAGATATCATTGCTGAGTGATACTGCATTGTACGTAAGTACCACAAGTTCTTTATCCATTTTTCACTTTCTGTGATATTGAACTTGTACGGTAAACGAGGTTCTTGTAAACAGAGGCGTCCCAAACTTTGGGGTCGCTGTGTCTTTTTGATTTTAATTTCCCTAAGCTATAGGACCATAAGTGGACGTGCCCTAGACTCTGTTGCTTTGTTTTTTAGATGTTTCAGGAAACACCATACACTTCTCCCGAGTGTCTGTTGGCAATTTACATCCCGCCCATCAGCATAACAAGGCTCCCAGTTCTCCATGGCCTGTCCTGCCTTTCTGGATTTTACACTTTTTTCAGATGGCCCTTTTGACCGGGGGGAAGTGAGAGTTCATTGTAGTGCAGATTTCCTTTGCAAGCTTGCTTGGTTGGCCAAAAAGGGCGTATGCGTTTTTTCCTGAATATATTCAGGAAAAAACGCATATGCCCATTTTGGCCAAGTGCATCATTGTGGACGTTC